>NC_057811.1:72187675-72204677 GCF_018294505.1 Triticum aestivum | reverse complement strand
TGACCGGTTTTTCTGAAAAAAACCCTAGATCCGTTTTTTTTCGGTTTTCTTATTTTTCGAGCGTTCACCGGTCCGTTCGTTTTAACGAAAGCGTTCGTCGGTTTTTCTCTGTTAACGAACGTCCGTTATTTAACCCTTCGTCCGTTTTTCTTTTTCGACGGATTTTCTCGTTATTTTCTCAGATTCGATTTCTGATCGAAACTTCGAATCTGTTTAACTTTTCGCTCGTTTATCGGAATCAGGTGATTCAAGCGCCTAGAGTTTCGTCTCGAAATTCTCTTTCCGTTTAACCTACTCAAACAAGTTTTTGCTACAGTAAAATTTGACCTAGATCCAGATTAGCAAACGAAGTTTCTTTCTTTCGCCGTTTGACTTTCGTTGCTTCTTTCGAGTTGATTCTTTTTGCAAACCGGAGTTCTTAAGTGGAACTTTCTGGTTGGATCTTTCTTTTGAGTTTTACCTGTGCATTAGATGAGTACTGATTGTATGCTTGTTTGTTTGCGATAGAGTACCCGGAGTGTGCCGCTTGTTACTTCGACTCGCTAGGTTTTGCGGATCATCAGCAAGGCAAGTAACACTTTGATCATACCCCGTTCATACCCAGTTTTATTGCATTAGATCTATTTCCTCAAACACATTGCATGATTAGGATCTAATTAAACTGTGGGTATTGGGAAGTAGTTGAGGTAGTACCTATTACCTGTTTTCTTATCAAACCCTCGGGAGTTACTTCTACGTTGCTTTTATTATTGCCATGCTATGCTCGTAGACGTGGATTGGGTTTGAGAGATATTCATGACAGATGTGAGTGTTTAATAATGGTTCAACTTAAGGTGGCAACTAAAACTCACATCTGGGTGGATTGAGGCACCTGGAGAACCCAGTGTTGTCTGTTTGTATAAGGACCGCCACCCAGGCTCAAAGGGATCATAAGATTATTCATGCTAGAAACTTCCGTGTGCAGCCGCAAGCTATTATGGGCTCTAGCATAGCTGAGTAGGTTACAGGATCTCTTGAAGAGGTGGACTAGCAGATGTAGGGGAAAGTAGGTGTACCGGTCCATCCAGAGTAGAGAGTGACTGTTTCTGAAAGACTGTGTCTCGGTCATCCGTTTCTCAAACATCATTTAGTGCGAGAATCAAGCGGAGGCGATCGAGTCTTGTGGGAAAAGTGCACAAACCTCTGCAGAGTGTACAAACTGATCATGATTAGCCGTGTCCGCGGTTATGGACAACTTGAGTATCTAGTACCTGGATTATCATTTGAATCTCATCACCGTGATACTTATAATTAATTTTGTTGGGTTAATGATGATACTTAATTGGGATTGAGTTGGAGGTACCTTCTCAATGTTTCAACCACCATGATAGTTAAATAAAATTTATTCCCTTGCTGTAGGATAAAATTGGCTTTTCGCAAAACTGTAACCATAGAGCCTTTCCACCAGCCATATATGCATATAGTATAGCATTATTATTGTTCATTGCTCTCTATGTGTTACATTGCCAGCATATTCTATGTGCTGACCCGTTTCGGGCTGCAACGTTTCATGTTGCAGACTTTTCAGACGACGAGTAAGGTGCCTTAGGTCGTGGTCTTATACTCAGTGATGCCGCTGGAGTTGATGGACTCACTTATCTTCCAAGTCTTCCGCTGTTATCGTTATTAGATGGCCTTAAGCCATGTTTATTATACTTAATCTCTTTGGAGATATTCGATGTAATAAGTGTGTGATTGCTAATCTGTTATAAATCCTCCATTTGTACTGTGCGTGTCAGCATTACTGATCCAGGGATGACACTGGTGCACAGCAGCACAGGCCATTTGAGGTCTGGTCGCTACAACCACAGCCTAATTAATGGATAACATGTAATATTATCTTCAGTACTATTCGCCTTCACTTACTGGTGGGTTCCATGTGTGCTCTCTCTCTCTCCTCCCCTTCTTCATTTAGACGCACGGGCAAACAGGAAGAACTCACGGGCGATGTTGCCATTGACCATATCTGGACGCGTTCACAAGTCACGGCACCAGTTTCACGTACTAGCAGCACCAGTGTACGTGCAATGCACATTAATTTGGAAGTATATTAAGTGCATGCGGATATTAACTACTAGGATATTATTTGCGTGTTTTCATGTGATTAGCACTATTTTTGGCATGAAATTAACTGCACGCCAAATGTGTTGAGCGCTCGACATTGAAGCAGTCTATGTCGTTGGATGACAAGGAATACATGTGGCTTGATGACGTTTTATATTTAATTTGATACGGCTCTAGCAGAACATTCAATCGATCAAACCATACATTTCGTTCAGTCTGACTCCGACTTTAAATTATACGACGATCGATATAAAATAAACGGAAATGATAAACATTCGGATTTTAAGCATGGCAATCCGAACGTTTTTCATGGCAAATTTAGATTACGCGGCTGCGGTGGGGGCATCTCGCGGTGGGAAGCAGCTCCTCTGCCGTGCACTGTGTGTCGTCGGGCCACTGACCGACGGCGACGGCGGCGTCTTGCGCCGTGGTTGGCGTACTCCTGGACGTTGGCCTAGCTTCAAGGAAGGCCAAAATGTTCTGGACTTCGGAGCGAGTCAACTGGCGGGAGGAGGCGACTGGCGTTGGTGCAAGGAAGCCGTCGACGGCGGCCATCCATGCCGCTAAGGGGGGCAATGGCACCCGCGCGGGGGCAGGCGCTGTCAACGGCGCGGCGGAGACATTCGTGTGCACGGGCACCGGCATGGGCGCGCACGTCAGTGCACGCGCAGGCGCATAAGCTGGCAGGTGCACGGGCACCGGCATGGGCATGCGTGTCAATGCACGCGCAGGCGCATACGCTGGGAGGTGCACGGGCGCGTGAAAGTCGGCGGGGACCTCGTGGAACCCCGTGGGATCAAGCTCGGCGACAATGTGCGGCTCCCAGCCCATCAATGCCACAGGGATGGGCGCTAGCGCAGTCGGGGCGACGGGAGACGGAACGGGAGCGGGGACAGGCGCGGCGTCTTCCCACAAGGCCAATTCAAGCTCGTCCCAAAGCGCCTTATGTTCTTGAGACTCCGGCTGGGTGTCTTCCTCAGGAAACTGGAACACTAAGGGCAGACCATCGTGATGCTGCATGGCGTACATTTAGGTCAGGCTAGTTGGAGGTAGACGACAGGAGAATCGGAGAGGAAGAGAGAGGATTGTAGCGATACCGGGTAGTACGGGGTTGATTTTAAACTGCGGCGCCGGCGACATTAAAAGTGGGAGCAGTTGGGACGACGGTGGGCGGCGGAGCCTGGTCAAAGGACTCGCCTCCCAGTGAGCCTGCACAGCGGTCTGCTCGAACGCCTCCCTGACAACCGGCGCAGCGGTCTGCTCGCACGCCTCCCGTCGACTCACACGCTTGCTCGGACGACACCTGCCGATGAGAAGCGGGGACTCGTGGCGGCACGTAAACTCCCACGGTTTCAATAGTGAAAGCGTTCGCCTTAACTTGACATGTCTTTGTTCCAAAAATACCTTGGCTCTTCATTTGTGGAACTTGTCATAAGCAGCTTGTCTCAAATTGAAGAAAAAACTTACGAAGTAATATTTGTGCCATATCACGTGACCATGCTTAGTTTCAAGAATTTATGCTCACTTTTGGATTTTCTGAAATTTAAGATCCAGGATTCGAAACAATATCATAACCTGCATCATGCAATAAATTTTCAAGCCGTACATCTGTCCTGTTGTATTTCTTAAGAAAGGATTTGGTCAAACATTTTGCTTAGTTATACTTCAGACAAGTTATATATGCAGAGTAAAAGGATAATCCCTCCGTACCAGTGCATTGCCTGATATATTAACTCAAGTACTAGGCACGAACAAACGGGCTCAATTCTGTGCTCATCCTGGTGTAGTAGTAGTAGTATTAGGCAATGCAGTTGACGGGTGACCTTGACGAGCGGCGACCGAGGGAATTGAACCGTGCTTGGCACGGTAGGTAACGTTGTCTAGTTACTAAAGCATCCCTCCGTTGTTCATCGGTAGTCATTATGGACCGGGGACATGAGGGGAATTTCCTAGGGCTGGAATTCTGGCCGCCAGATATTTCGACTTGAAACGCTGAGGCTCGACTGGTTGGGGTTGCCTAATGTGCGTACCACGCACGCCACCGAAGGACACGAGCCATTTTTTTAGGATCAACACGAGCCAAGGTCTGGCTGGTACGCCGTTGGGTCCTACCATTCGAGAATACGAAAGGAACCTTTTAAATTGCGGAACGAATCTATGTGTATTACAATACCCGTATTTTCCTTGCAAATACTAATCTCAACGTGGTAATTGATTTATGACGAGTTGTTGAATTAGAGTGAGTTTGTGATATAGTGATCTCAACGTGGATTTCACATTTCATGGTTTCCCTAGTAAGTTTTCCAGTGCAAATTCAAATTTAAAAGATGAACAATATGGAGGTGAGAAAACTTTGTATGTATCAAGCATATGACCACACACACACACACACAGACACACACGCACGAACAAAACAACAATCCAATAAGTATAGTGCATCTATTTTTCCAAACCATGTATGTATGACACGAATTCAAAAATACTCCTTCTATTCCTAAATATTAGTCTTTTAGAGAGTTCAACAAGTGACTACATACGGAGCAAAATGAGTGAATATAGACTCTAAAATATGTCTATATACATCCGTATGTGCCAGTCCATTTGAAGCCTCTAAAAAGACTAATATTTAGGAACGAAGGGAGTAAAATGTAAGACATCCATGGTCCTCAGTTCAATATTTAAAATGAACATGAAACTGAAACATGAATATTGAGTCTAGTACTATAGTACATGCAAATGTTGTGTTTAGGCGGAGCTATGATTGTCGGGGGTCAACCCCTCGACCTTAGATAAAATTGTGGAGCTCTGTTTAGGGTTGTTTAGATTATATTTGTCCCCACCCTCCCAACCACCGATTGGTTGTGCACCCCCCACCCCTCCTCCCCGGGAGAATATCATGTGCCCCCATAACTTAGATGCTATATGCCGATACGAGTTGCTTGGAGCTTGTAGATCTGACATATAGCAGCTCACATGATGTGTCTTAATATTTTTGCAGGAAACCTTGATGAGTTTGAGAATTGCACACAATTTGTACAAAAACTACTTAGATGCCCTTTGATCCCATATCCAACGACCTCGAAGCTCGTATCACTGTAGCATCTAAGATGAAGGAGGACATCATATTCTCCTGTATGTAAGAATATCATGTGCTACCACACCTTAGATGCTTTGGTGATACAAGCTCTTTGGAGGCGTTGGATTTGTGACCCAACACCTCCTCGGTCGTTCGAATGGTTTTTTGTAGAAAAGCCCCAAAAGAGTTCGGCCACTGCGTACAAGCACAAAGACTGCTCAGATGCCATTGGATCTTAGATCAAACGACCTCCAAGCTCGTATCACCGTAGCATCCAAGCTGCGATAGCACCTTATGTTTTCTCGCACGGGAGAGTATGAGGTGCTCCCGCACCGTAGATTCTATGGTGATACGAGTTCACTGAGATCTAACGGCCCACAGTAGGAGGTTTGAATGTTTTTGCAATATACGACTGATAGAGTTTGGGAAATGCATAGAAAGTACAAGTACTACGCATGTGCCATCTGATCACTGATCATACGACCTAGATGCTCATATCACCGTAGCGGGTAATTAAGCTACGGGGAGCACCTAATATGAGCACCGGGGAGCCATTGGATCGAAGATGCAGCGGCACACACGAGGCCTGAATGTTTTATTTGCAAAAAAACCTTTGGAGAGTTTGGAAATTGCGCATAATTACAAAGACTACTCCCAAGCCATTGGATCTCACTTCCAACGATGTAAAAACTCGTATCACCATAGTATCTAAGCTGCGGGGTGGATGTGATATTCTATGCCACTATCATTTTTATTCGTAAACTTGCAAAATACGTGTAACTTGTGCCGTTACTTGTCTAACCGCGCAAAGTGTTTGTTCAAAAAACCATCCTACACGGAAATATCAGAACAACACACGGGGGTCCCACTTGTCATTAATCAAATTTGGACCTAAAACTAACAAATCTGAAAGACGAGATTCGAACTGGCAACCTGGACTACAAAGTGTAAGTCGATAGCCTGAAAAAACGAACGGTTGTTGGCTTTGTCCCATAACTTGATTTTATACAGTACTTGCGTTGAGTAGAGTAGAGGGAGTGCCTCGTCAACACGTGCATGACCGTTGTCTCACTTACTGGTGTGTCCTAGGTCTGCGATCTCAATCTCTCTTCTCTCCATCATCTAACATTTGCACGGGCACACACGAAGAGCGGCGCTAGCTTGCCGTGGTGTTATTACAACTAAAAAAAGCTTGGAAAATAGAAGAATCGCCTAGAACAAGAGACGTTGTGGCTGGTCGAGACAGAGCTAACCACATCTATCCTCCGTGCCACGTTTGCATGATGAAGCTGTGTGGCTAGTGGGGTATTTTCAACCGACTGGCTGGGTCCCGAGGTCGAACCATAGGTACTACGTCTGATACAGTATATTTTTACACGCACATTTTTCCTCCGTGCCGAGACGTGGCACACCCTACCGCGCGGTTTCGGGGTCCTCCCGGGTGGTGCACGCATATATTCTTCCTAACGTGGGATGCTCTATCGTGCATTTTCTGGGTCCTCCTCGGTCGTAGCGCCGAAGCAAGTAAATGAGTCGTCAAATCACGAAAGACCACCTTTCCCGCCGAGTACATCAGTGAAGCACGGTGGCTAGCTAGTTGGGCTAGTTCGACCGATTAGCTAGGCCGCCGCCAAATTTGTTTTTTCACCCCTTTTTTTATCTACTTGCCCGCAGGTAAATTTAAATATCCACCGCAGTGTTGCTCTGGTGTTTGGGTGCGGCAGGATTTTTAATTTTTTGATTGACGGGAGCAGGCGCGGCAGGATTTTTAATTTTTTGATTGACGGGAGCAGGCGCGGGAGCAATTAGTCACGATGACTCCGCATGTAAAAACCCACTGCTCCCTGATGTGAGAAGTCGTCGACTGGTGTTTTACCGTGGTGAAAACCAAAAGATTCCCCGCTCCCTCCGCCTTCCCGTAGATTGCATTGCCTTTCAGCCGTTTCGCCCCCTTTGCTTCCTCTCCCCATTGCTTCTACCTGGTGCCATGGCGGCGCAGCAGATCACAGAGTCAGAGGTGAGGCGCCTGACATAGGAGCTCCATGTCAAGGTTGCGGAGCTCGGGGCCAAGGATGTGGAGCTCCGTGAGCTCAAGGAGGAGAGGAGTGCCATGCTCCTCCGTTATGTGCGGGAGTTCACGGAGCTTCAAAAGCGGCAGGCGTCCACCACAAAGATTCTCGAGGCGTCGATGGCGTTGCTGCAGAAAGCAGGAGATACGATAGGCCGTCAGGGGAGCCGGCTGGAGCGCGAGCGGGCCAATCGTGATGAGGTCCAGGATCGCCTCAGCCACTTGGTGAACCAAGTTGCCACGCACGTGTTGCGGCTGCGTGATGCCTACCGTCGTGCCAGCGCGACGATGCCGGCCGTGGGGCTAAAACCGTTCGACCACCCGGTCGACTTCAACGAGCTGCGGCTTCCTGACCTGGTCTCCTTCTTCACCTATATCTCCGAGGAGCTGAGCCGTCTCCGCACGGTGGTGGGGGCTGAGCTGGACAAGGAGGGGTTGCGGGCTGCCGTCGCTATTGCCGGGCGAATCCTTTCAGGGCTCCGTCACCGGAATCCATTCGTGCCATTGGACACCGTCTTTGACGAGCTGGCTCCCGTCGACCGGGAGCGGGCTCTGCGGGCGGTTGCACCCTGCATCACAAATGTCGTGTGCCTCAAGAAGCAGAGGGACTTCGGTGGTGTTTAGGCGCCCTCTGCATGGGCATTACAGTGCAGATCAGTCACTGTAGCACAAAGCGTGTGGGTGTGTTTGGTTGCATTCTCATCTCAATATAGTTCTTTCCTCTTTGTGTATTTTTGTCAACCTACTAGTGTGGACTCATGCACCCTTCATGCACTCTGCCAAACACCCAAAAGTGGGTCGAGAAGGGAACTTTTGCTCCCATCCCGTGCACCCTTCATACACCCTGCCTAACACTATTCGTGCTTCATATGGTTCATGTTTCGTGGAGCACTGTAGCACCGTACTCTCCGTGCGCTGTGGACCTAGTTCTGTTAACATTGATCTCACCGTTCATTCTCAACTGGACAGTCGAAAAAGCGGTACTATGTTACATATAGGAGTAGTTGACATGCGCACAACATCATTTGCTATCCTCATATCTTACTACACTAGCAACAAGATTGTGTAGTACTGACGTATGAACCACTGCACATGCCTAGTAGTAGGAGCACTGTGTATGTTCAAGTGGCTGCCGTGTTTCGCACTCCTTCGTCGTAAGAGTGGAAACGCTTGCTGTAATCATTTTTTTCTTCAGAAAAACAGTGGACACGCTCTACCGTGCGGATGCTCCTCCAGCCATGCACTAAATTACTCACTTCCGCCGACGTGTGGGACAGCCAGCACCTGGGTCCACCAGCCATGCACTAAATTACTCCGTAGTAGAGTGACGGTAGACTACCCCGATCGAACCGCCGCAGTAATGCCCAATGAGCCATCAAATCACAAAACCCCCTCCTTTCCAGCAGTAAGTTGGACGGACGAAGCAACCATCATTTCACTCTTCTCTCTCAGCTTCCTCTCTTGAAGAAAACCCCCACTCGCTTCGCTTCTCCCTCATCTCGTTCCTCCTTTCACTCTTCTCTCTCAGCTTCCTCTCTTGGATGGACGCCGGAGCACCGGCCGACGTGATGTCTATGGCTCTGGCAAAAACCGTCTAGGCTCATGGTACGAAGAAGCCCAAGCACCCCGCCGAGACTACCGCAGACAAGCTCAAAGCCATCGCCCTGTCCAATCCCCCCTCTCCGGGATCCCTCATTAAGCAAGTCCAGGTAATATCTCTTGTTGACGATCTTTTTCTCGATCTTGATCGTGTTTTTTCATCTAACACGCAGTACTCGTACTGGTAGTACAACTTTCTGGGTGATCTTGCATGTGATTTTAGTGTGCCAAATGACGGTTCTAAATTCCTCTTTTGACCAAAACATGCGAGAGGTTGACACTGATTTCTTATAGATTACTTTCAACTACTCCCTCTGTCCCAAATTTCTTGTCTTAGATTTGTCTAGACACGGATGTATCTAATACTAAAATGTGAGTTGATACATCCGTATCTAGACAAATCTAAGACAAGAATTTTGGGACGGAGGGAGTACTTTATGAACATCAATGCTACCTTTTAAGAGGGTATATTTGCCTCAGTAACTTGTGTTATGGATATTGCATGTAATCCCTCTGCTCTCATGCCTTTGAAGACATGTTCTAGTGTCTTTGTTCACTCATTTCTATGCGTATATGTAGTCATATATGGAGTATAATATCGAAAATCATCTTATATTTCTAAACGGAGGTAGTAATAAAATATGGTTTCTATTTGAATTAGAACCAGGTCCGCGGTGGAGATGAAGTTCTCAAAGTCATGTCGTGTGAACTGGAAGACCTGATGATGAGTTCTACTGCTGAACTATCCAGCTGATGTGTCCTTATCGCCACGTGTCCTGAACTAGTGTTTTCCTGTAGCATTGTTGTCAGGCGTGTTCTCGAGGCTGTACTTGACCACAACAATTTCCTGGCTGTGCCTTCGATTACGAAGGGTGTGGTTCTTGTAAAGCTTCCCAGCAAATCTGATGCGGCCTGTCTTCATCATCATGTTTATGAGTGGAAAGACCATTCTGTTAGGTTCTCCAAGGTTGACAAGATGGTGATGGTGCATGTAGACATCTCACACGAAGTCCATGGCCTAGTCAGTTATGCGGGGTTCATCCCGTAGGTCGGTGGCAAGAAATAGTCTGCAGAGTTTAGTTAGTGCAACTTTGCTTGTCTGTAGTAAGTACTATTGTTCAGTACTTGATTTGTGCTTGTGAACCCTGTATTGTTTATTAGTACTGCCGCTTTTGGTGTGTGAACGGTCTATGTCAATGTCTATGTTAATGTCTGTCCACTCAATTCAGTCTGTATATTTTGAAGTATCCAGATCATATTTTTTGTGAGGACGGTTTATCAATTATGGTTACACTCCAATATCTGTATGCATTGCAGGGTTTATCGCCCCACCAGGATTTCCAGTCCCATGGATGTTCGGTCCATACGATTTGTTACGACCTTTGGACTGTCCTGCTTGTGGGAGTAGGGGGGGCCCTGCATGCCACGCGTAGTTGGTCGATCAATCTTTTGTTTAGTACTTCAACATAGTGATTTCCTGGTAAGGATTCACTCGTGTCACATCAAGTAAATCTTATTGATTTACTGTCTAAATCTTATTGATTTAATGTCATGTTTTCTTTCTTTTCCTGCAATTTTACGATGCAGGTTTTGCCATGTGACATTCATCACAGAATAAACCGTTTGGTTTACTCTACGATGGCTATTTTTGCAGGTTTCACTTCTTATGTCGTGTCAGTAACGAAGGCACTATCCATCACTTATATTACTGGAAAAAATTGGATCAGTCTGTTGTGTGAGTACAAGCTGAATCCCTATGATGAACTGTAGTTTGGTTTAACAAAAATGCCACAATTAGCCCTTCTCGCGTTTAAAAGAAATGAAGAAAAAACTGGATCACGGTCACGGATCCTAGTCAAGTTAGAAAGCTGATCATAGCAGACCAGACACGATCGCCGCTGTCTCGCACAGATCGAGCACCGGCAGTTGCTCTAGCACTGACAGCGGCAGCAGCTCAGTCTAATCCAGCTGAGGATTGGGCACCGACCGCGTTAGCGGATCAGTCTTATCTACCGGAGGATCGGGCATCGACACCGGCACCAGCTCTACAAGGAGCACCATCTCCGGCAGCGGCGGCGGCTTCGGCACCTGGACCAACACTTGCACTTGCATCTGCTCCGGCCCGTGCAGTTGCACCGGCAACAGACTGGGCTGCAGTTCGCACTTCATATACCAAAGTCCTTACAAAAACCGACATGTCCACCTTCTTGGTAAGCATTGGCCGCCCAAGTGCTTCGTTCTTTTTTCTTCCCATGTTGTTTCACATGATTCACTGTGTTGGTCTAACTGTTTGGGTATGTCTTCTTGTTTGCAAACAGAGAATTCCTAGAGCAACGAGGGAGTCGTTCAACAATCCGGCCGACCGCGGCCAAGTTTCTCTTACCATGCGCAGCCTTGGTGTGAATGAACCTGCTCAATATACCGTAAGTACAAAGGATGGTCGCATGATGATTGATGCTAAAGGATGGTCAAGGTTCAAATCTAAATCATATCTTGCGGTAGGGGATGATGTCAAAATCGAACTTTCTTGGCAAGGAGAGCTGGTCCAAATCAACTTTGAAATTCTTCAGTAGCAGCACGCAACTGCCGAACTGATCTATCCTCCGAGAGATTTTGATGTAATAATCTGGCATGGTGAAACAAGTGTCCTATGTGTATAAGTAGTACAACAGTATTATTTATCACATGGTATATCGTTGATAGAATTGCAACTCTGATTGCTGGTTAGGAACTGTCGTTCGATTTCATTCCAAGAGCTGTCGTGCTTTATTCAATTTTGTGTATTCGCCTTGCGACAGCATCTAAAACCAGAGCCGTACCGATCGCTTGCAATATGAAAAGCGCTGAGGTAGAACACATGGGCCCCCAAACATGTAGGATCGGCCTGCGGCCCAAAGTCCAGAACCGTGAGCCGATCTGAGTATTATATTCTCAGCTGAACCCCCATAATGCCCGTGCGTTGTAGAGGGAGTATATTTCTCGGCAAGGTGAGCCTGTGATATAAAAGATTTGTATATTTCTTTACAGAGGGAGTATCTCTCTGTCAAAATATATATTTATGTGTAACTAGTTACTCCTGTCTTTCTACTTCCTTTCGCTGATATGTGGGGCAACCGGCAACGGGGTCCACGTGCCATATGCACAAATTAGAGTGCACAACTTCACGGTAGACACACCCCGGTCGTAGCGCCACAGTAATGCCCAATGAGCCGTCAAATCACAACCCCCCCTTTCCAGCTTTAGCAGTAAGCTGGACGGACGAAGCGGCAATATTTCACTGGGCCTACATCCCCTTCTCCCTCGTCTGCTTGTTCAGAGAAAACCCCCTCTCGGCGATTGCATAGGGTTTTCTCATGGAGAACCAGGTACGAATTCTTCATCCATCCCCGATAAATCCAAGTCCCTTGGTCGCAGGTAATCCTAGGGTGGCAGCCGCCGCTGTTGATGCATTTTTCTTCCTACTGAATCTAGTGTGTTTCATTTGCAGTGCCCAAAGTGCGAGTACCCTACAGGTTTCTGCGCCCTCGGCGAGACGCCACACTTGTTCCTTCTCATCCTAACACAACATTTTGAAATGCGCACAGTATGTTCCTAGAATCCTCTTTTCTATCCAGGAGGGCGGGGTTTTTTTGGACATGCTGTGTTCTCATATTATTTTTCCTGCAGTGTATTATTTGCTCTGCCAGAACACATGTACTCAAGATGCTCGGCCTTGCCATAACTGAATACACTAGTTTAATGGTCACAGTGAAGACAAGCCATGGATATAAGTTCCGAGTTGGGTTCATGAACAAAGAAGATTGCTGCTTTTTTTATGGCCGAACTTGGATAAACTTTCTCAAGTGTTATAGACTGAAAGTTGGCGCACGAATGTTGATGGAAATAGCAGAACCTGGTCTCATCTTCACTGCGATCTTCCACCCCGACGTCGTTCCAATTGTTCATCCATGTTAGTTTTGTATCTGGTTCTTGCTTGTTGCCTCGATTACTTCTTAATCCACCTATTCTGTCTAACTAATCACAATTTAACTTTAAAAGTAGCAACAAATCTCTCACGAAGATGCTACTTCTAACTAATATTTTCTTATAATTGGTGGCACGTGTAGGTTTTTTCAGAGTTAAGCAGTCTGCTCGTTTGTTACTCTGTAAAAACTCGGCTGTTACTAATGGCACTGAAGTTGACTGGATCGACATCCACAAGTTCCTACACTTTATTGATCGTGTTGAGGTCCTTGTGGGGCGTTTCAATGGTGGAAGGCCATGTGGGATATGTGTTCCACTGCTGCACTCGTTGAACAGGTCCAACTGTGTCGAGAAACTTATGGTACGAGCTGTTTTCTGTTATATATGTTGTTCATAAACTATTGCTTATACACAGTTTTACAGCTGTGATCTTCTTGAAAGAGGAACTGCCGAGTTCTATTGTTCCTATACAGATGCCTGACCAAGGTCGGGTCAGACTTGCGCTTGGTCACAACATGATGTTTATGTCGACCTACTCAATTCCCCTTGGAGGTGAAAAGATACTTATTCATGGGTGGTCTCAAAATAATGAAGGCCCGTCCATCTTGGAGAATAGGACAGAAGATTATGTTCATGCTTTTCCATGGCTCTAAAGTGAATATCCTGTTTATTGACCACGTTGCTTTCAGCTTTGGTTGTTAAGTGCCCCTGCTGGTTTCAGTTAAGGTTATTAAGTACTCCTGCTGCTTTTACAGTCTGTCGTGTTTCTTCAGTCCTGTCTTCCTCCAGCCGCCAAAACCAAACCAGCGCCGGCGGGACCGCCTGCTTCCGCCTCCCACGGCTGGCTGCGCCTCAGCGCACGCATCGCCGCCCCACCGTCTCCTAAATCGTTAACGCCGACGTCCTCCACGCGCTTTGGCGCGCTCGCCGTGGCGCCGCCCTCTCGCGTTGTCAACATGGTCAACAAACAATAGGAATCGGCAGAAGTACGTGGAGAGGACGACAGTAGGGGCCCACCACGTCAGCGTATGGAAAAATAAAATGCTTCCTCCTAGTGTTTTCCTGACATCTGGGACCCACGACATTGTGAGCGTATATAGTCAATAGACAAGAGAACAACATAAGATCGGCTGACACATGGGATGTAGCTACTCGAGCAGTATTTTTTTTGTTTGGTATTGTTGAGACGGAGCAAGGTTTGAACTGGGCTGTGGACCATCTAGCCCAGGCTTATATTTTATGTTCACCATGTGACCAGCCGAGCTATTTTTTCTTTGTGAAAATGAGCCCAGTTTATTTTTTCTGAAGAATACTCAATCCAGGCCTACTTATTTTTCTACGCCCTGATGGGCTGCAACTCTTTCAAGACGCCTGCAAATCTTGAAAGTAATATGAAATGGGTTGTAAATATAAAAACAGATGACAAATTGGCAATTACTTTATAATTTCTGAATTTTTTCACATTTTCAGATTCCTATTTCACTAGGCATTAACCTAATTTAAATATATCTTCAAAGTACTTTAAATCTAGCTCGACATTTTGGTACTAAAAATAGTTTGGAACCCACAGAAATATGCGAAATTGGCCCTGGCCAACCAAAAAAAAGACTGCAATAAATTGCATAAGAAGTTGACATGAGCTATATATAAATTATTAAAAAAAGAGGGAGTGGTCTGACTTGTGGGCCTGTTTAGTTGACGCGTATGCAAGATTTTTTTAGTTATTATATACGTCAACAAACGATTCTAGCAGACGTAACCGTTGGATGTCAATCCAACAGCCGTCGTGTTTCTTCAATCTCTGATCTTCTTGCTCCAGCCGCCAAAGCAGCGCCGGCGGGACCGCCTACTCCCGCCTCCCGTGGCCGGCTGTGCTGCCGCGCAGGCCTCAGCGCCCCTACTACTCCCACCGCTAGCCAGGGCATCCCTCTACTCACCCACACCCCATGTTATTCTGCAGCGACGGCATCCTCACACCGCAGCCGAACCGGTGAACCCTCGTACTCCTCTCCGCGCGGGCTTCCACTGCCGCGTCTTCCCCGGCTCCGCGTCGTCCCCTTCCTAGGCCTAGCCGTCGTCCACCACCGTGGTGCTCTCGGCGTGGCATGGTCAATGTGGTCAACGACCGACTTCCATGGAAGAGTACTGTACGTGGAGAGGCTGACAGCTGGGTCCACGGCAGCCGGAAGGAAGTGCCTCCTTATACGCGGAAAATAATTATTCCTCCACCTGACAGTAGGGACCCACTGGATGGGCCACCAGTATTTCATGAAAAAAAACGTTTCCCCCTGACTGCTGGGACCCACAGGACGGGCCACCGTATTTCGCGAAAAAAACATTCCCCCTGTTGTCAGCTCGGACCCACCGGAAGTGCCTCCTTATTACGCACAAAAAAATGAACACCCCCCTGCTAGCTGGGACCCGCCTTGGTGGGAGGCTGACTTGTGGGCCTACTAAGTTGACTGGGACGGAGGCCTTTGTCAACTTTAGTCAATATATGAACGATTCTAGCTCCAGTGACCGTATGATGTCCATCCAACGGCCGTAGTGCTTCTTCAACCTCTGGTCTTCTTGCTCCAGCCGCCCAAAGCAGCGCCGGTCGTGCCACCTGCTCCTGCCGCCCGTGGCCGGTTGTGATGCCGCGGAGGCCTCACCGCCCCCTACTACTCCCACCACTGGCCAGGCCATCCCTCTACGCACCCACGCCCCCTGTTATTCTGCGGCGACGGCAGCCTCACACCGCAGCCGAACAAGTGAACCCTTATACTCCTCTACGCGTGGGCATCCACTACCGCGTCTTCCCCGGCTCCGCGTCGTCCCCTTCCTTGGCCTCGCCGTCGTCCACCGCCCTGGTGCTCTCGGCGCGGCGTGGTCAACGTGGTCAAGGAATGGCTTCCATCGGACGTAGACTGTACATGGAGAGTCTGACAACTGGGTCCACGGCTGCAGCAAGGAAGTGCCTCCTTATTACGCGCAAAATAATTATTCCTCCACCTGACAGCAGGGACCCACCAGACGGGCCACCGTATTTCGCGAAAAAAAACGTTTCCCCCTGACTGCTGGGACCCACCAGCTACATCTTCGCACGCAAGGAAGTGCGTTCGAAAAAAAAACGATTCGCCCCCCTGACTGCTGGGACCCACCAGCTACATCTTCGCACGCAAGGAAGTGCGTCCGGGCAAAAAAACAAAACGATTCCCCCCTGACTACTCGGACCCAGCAGCTACACCTTTGCACGCAAGGAAGTGTGTCCGGGCAAAAAAAACGATTCGCCCCCCTGACTGCTGGGACCCACCAGCTACATCTTTGCAGGCAAGGAAGTGCCTGACAGTTGGGACCCACCTGGTCGAAGCGTACGTAGCGTTGTCATTCTGGTCGCGAACGTGTACATACATATATACTGGTCGATGTAGAAGCGCGCACGTGTCATAGTAGAGGCGTGTACGTGTCGTAGTAGAGGCGCGCACGTAGCATGTACACGTACGTACAGTGGCCAGGGCGCAAGAAAGAAAATACGGCCACGTACGTACATATGGGCAGGATCTCGAACGCCTACTCGCGCATACGTACGGCCAGGGCTCGTGTACATGGCTGGGTCGGAACGGAGAAACAGCGTCGTCGTCGTGTTCATGGGGAGGCAACGGAATGCGTCGTGTTCATGGGGAGGCAACGGAATGCGTCGTGTTCATCGGGAGGCAACGGAACGCGTGGGAGCCAACCGGCTGGGTCGGAATGGAATGCATGGTTGTGTTCATCGGGACGGCTTGGATGGAACAGGTGATGGAAACGAGGCCTGGCGTACTGCAAAACGGAGGAAACGGTCTTGTGTTCGACCGGCCATGTTCGAAACGGGATCCTGTTCATTGGGAGGGGTCTGGCGTACCGCAAAACGGAGGAAACGGACCTTCTACGGTCGAAACGGGGGTCCTGTTGATCGGGAGGGGTGTGGCGTACCGCAAAACGGAGGAAACGGACTTGTGTTGGAGCACTACGGTCGAAACGGGGGCCCTGTTGATCGGGAGGGGTGTGGCGTACCGCAAAATGGGACTCCACGGGATACTGTTCATCTCCACCGTCGACCTCCTCCAGCCTCCACGGGCTACCGTCGACCTCCTCCAGCCTCCACGGGCTCCTGTTCATCCAGCCTCCACCGCGCGCTACTCCACCGGCTACTGTTCAACCACCCCTCCACC
>NC_057811.1:72093945-72187239 GCF_018294505.1 Triticum aestivum | reverse complement strand
ATCCAATCGATCGGCTTCAGTTAGCAGCAGTAGCAAAGGAATCGCTCGATCGGGTTCAGTTAACAGCCATCGATCGATCGCTCGGGTTCAGTAACGCGTAGCCTACTGTGCAATCGCTCGGGTTCAGTTAGAGCCCAACGCCTCGCTCGGGTTCAGTTAGAGCCAACGCCTCGCACACACGCGCGTACGTGTACGAGAGAAACGCGCATCGCTCGGCCCCCGACCTCCCACCGTAACCGGGAACTCCCCAAAATTTTCCTCCCCCTTGCTTCTACCACGGTTTTTTCCGTCATGGACGGCCCAAAGAATGTCATGCAGCTGCGTCTCCGGCCCGCCCAGGACGAAAAGCCCATTTTCTGTCATGATTTTTTGTCATAGAAGTAGGAGCCCACCACATCTATGATGATACCGGGTTTTGTCACAATTATCGTCATAGAAGTGTCATATGTATGACAGAAATTTTTTTTGTCCGGCCCAAAATGTCACGGATGTGTCTTTTTTTAGTGATAGGGAGAGGGAGAAGGACGTGATACCTGCTGTTGCAGTGGTGCGTCGTGGTGGCCTGCTTGAGCTCCTCCTCCTAATGCTGCTCACTAACCTGCAGGACAAACAAGGCCATAGGTGAGCTGCAGCAAAGGCATTTCCTAATGATTTACTGAGTTCATGGCCACCTATAGAAATATTAGAGGGGCATGATAAGGAGTTGTAAAATACGAAGAGCCGCCTAGACCTATACCGTACAGTAATGCATATATTCAGGAATGTGAAGTTCACCAATTGTTCCAAAAAAACAAGGAAAAATACTTCTTGATGTTTTAAGTGCAGCAAAATATATGCAAGTCCCAAGCATCCAGATGACTACTGTAGTCGATTGATAGCATTAAATGTATACAAAAACAAACACTGCTTGACAATTGAGGTATTTAAACATTAAAGAACTCATTACATATGCTTTTCTTCATCCAGCGTGATAACATGTTACTGCCATGCTATTGTGATTAAAAGAGTAAGATTTCATCAAGCCTATGTCATGCATAACAGGAACATATTATAAAATACAGAATAGTAGTTCAGTGCCTTCAAGTGTTGAATGACTCATGGTATAGTAATAATCACAATAAACTATCAGTACATGTGTGGCTAGTTGCAAGGTGTCTATCATCACACACATCATCATCACACATCATCATAACAGTAGGAGTAATCTAGTGTAGACAAATACCATGAGAGGATTGTTCACTGAATGGTAAATTGAGGGATTCAGTGCTAAGTCAAACGAAACCAAACCACGCAATTGCGAGCACCAGCCAAGAAATTCAACGAAGCAACGAGCAAGGTACTCTGGAACACGGGGAGGAGCGGTGGACGACAAAACCAATGGCGCATGCATAGCTCTCTAGGGCGCAGAGCCAGTAGCTGCGTCCCTTCTGGGGTCCATGGCCCTCTGTCAATTGTTGTTGCGGTTCATATCATTGACGCTTCATTTCTATTTCCAAGCAGTGCGTCGGCTGGCGGGAGGGGAAACGTGAGCCTGACCTGGAGTAAACAGGCATAAGAATGTATGTCAGATGCAGCCAAAAAACAAACAAGATGATTAATCATTGGCAACGAACAGTTGAAACTACACAAGCCTTCCATTTCCTTGTATGGCATGTTTGTTTAGGTTCCATACAGACATAGAAAGCATATATCAATCAAACTATACAAGTAGTAAAAATAAGAGGGTGTGCAAGCAAGCAAGCAAGAGATAATGTTCCACTGAAAAAATAGAGTATTGGCAAAGAATAGAGTATACAAGCTACACAAGTCTGTATACACTAGATTAGGAAATGAATGAAGAGGGGACACCTAAAACCATACAAGTCTGTCTGTAATTTATACACCTGAAACTATACAAGACTAGATTAGGTAGTGTTCCACTGTTTGTTTCCATTTGCTTGGTAGGAATAGATAGATACATAGATAGATACATACATAGATAGAGAAAGAGCAGCACAGGTATCAAGTGAAAAAAATCAGTGGGTGGATTGATGTGTTCCACATGTGTTCAACCGTGGTAAAACTCCCTATGCCGATCGATTGCGTACAGGTTCTGTGAGGCAATTGGAATAACATTTTCAGATGCACCTAGCTCCTTGATTGAGTGGGGAACCCTGATTAGTTTTTTCCCCATTATACTTCCTTCCTGAGGAATCCCAACTGTTATCCAAATTGACTGATGACAGAGTTGTATACAATACTACTAGGAGAATAGTAGTACAGGCAAGTAGTGTGTGTAATCCAAGGACAGCGCATAAAAACAAGAAGGATCTGCTTCGCCGGCACGCGCGAGTACTACAGTCAGTCAGTCATCTGGAGCTGGAACGACAGGGATAAAGCGAGCAGGGGAACAAAATTCGCCGCCTCGGGAGAGCGGGTTGGTGGAGAACTCCGGGATGGAGAGGAACTCGTCCTTGGAGACGAATCCCTTGGCGCTGCAGTGGGCGACTTCACCTGGAGGGAGCACTCTGCATGCGCAGGCAGGAAGCAGAGCAAGTCAGACACCATGAAAGATGAGGCAAAAAACTGACTGAATCGAGGCCGATCCGAGAACCTGCTTGCCGAGGATGAGGAGGCCGGGGGTCTCCTGGAGCGCGAAGGCGCGGAGGATCTTGGCGACGGCGAGCGGGAGGACGCGGGCGAAGGCGTTGGTGATCCCGCGGTAGGGCCGCGTGAGGGCGCCCCAGCGCAACATCTGGCGGATGTAGTCATCCCTGTCAAGGATGTAGTCGTCCCCGTCGTCCCTGTCGAGGATGGAGTGCTCGGACCCACAAGATGGAGCGCTTGGACCTGCCAGGATGTAGTCATCCCTGTCGACGAGGATGGAGCGCTCGGGCGTGCCGGATCCGGCCCCATTCCCGTCGGCGAAGTCAGATCTCCCGACGGTGGCCTCGGCGCCAGCCATCCGCGTTCGTTCCCGCGCCCTTGGGCGGGTCCGAGGAGAGCTCCGGTTCCGAGGGGTTGGCGGGCTTGGGCTGCGCGGACTCCTCCATGTCCGCCAGCAGCACGCACGACCGTCAGTTGCACATGTAGCACACGCATGACCATCGCAGTTGGCATCGGGGGGCGAGGTGAGGGAAGGGGAGAGGATGGCGGCGGCGTATGGATCTAGGAGAAAGAGGAGGGGATGACGAGTGGTGTGCGGGGCAGAGAGTGGAGCGGCGAATCCCGCCGGGGGAGGAGATGGATCGGGGTGGGTGGGAGAGAGAGGCGGCATCGGCGGTGGGTGGGAAGGAGGGGGCGGCGATGGGGGGCCGTCGACGTCGATCTGGATCATGGCGGATCTGCAGCGATTGAATGGAGGCGAGGGAGGGAGGAATGAGAGAAAGAATGGAGGCAGGGGGTGTGGGTGGAAAATGTCCATGAGGACAGACCTAGGGTTTCGGCTCGGGTGGGTTTGGGCCGTTGGATCCGGAAGCATCCGACGGTGGTTGATGCGTGATCCGCGTGATATTCGCATGGTCCAATCAGAACGCACCAAACCATTTGATGACCTTATGACCATATAAATTGGTCGTGATCGATTCAAGATAAAAAAATTCATTTATTTTTCAGTGCTCAAAATGAGTTTTTTTTGTGAAAGTCCTATCAAATATTTGTTCAAATGATCTCATATTGTGCACAATGGTGAATCTTGGAATTCCAAACAATGTTGCCTAAGGGAGTTTTCATTTTCTTTGCACGGAAAATTCATTTTTCATTTTTCGAGTGCCCGAAAAGAAGTTTTTTTGTGAAGGACCTACCATATATTTGTTGCAAAATTGTACCAAATCAATTTTCTAAAATACTTGAACATATTTAATGCACAATTGACCAAATGGTTGGGTGTAAAAAGTTTTGATCCACCTCTCGTGAAAAAGACAAATTTCCGCCGATTCAGTTGGAAGTGGGTCAAATTTGAACTGTAGCTACCTCGTAGTTTTCTCTTTATTTTTTCCAAAAATCATTTCTAGGTACATAAGTATCTATTTAATCAGAGAAACACCAAAAAAATTCCAAGATTCAACCACTAGCTAGGAACGGTTATTCCCGCCATTTTGACCGCATTTTGAAACGGGCATAAAAAATTCAAAGATATATCAAAAAATTGGAAAACCTTCGCATTGTTTCATCATATGTGGCCAAGTTACCAGCAAAAATAATAAACATGTAATACAGCAATTATTCTAGGTACATAAGTATCTATTTAATCAGAGAAACACCAAAAAAATTCCAAGATTCAACCACTAGCTAGGAACGGTTATTCCCGCCATTTTGACCGCATTTTGAAACGGGTATAAAAAATTCAAAAAAAATCAAAAAATTGGAAAACCTTCGCATTGTTTCATTATATGTGGCCAAGTTACCAGCAAAAATTATAAACTTTTAATACGGCAATTATTTTTAAAAAGTGTTCTCAGAAACGAGCTATCAAGTGTGAAGATTCATGGCTTTCAAGCCAAATGATCAATCTTATGGCCACATTCATGACATAGTTTGTTCAAATGATCTCATATTGTGCACAATGGTGCATCTTGGAATGGCAGACAATGTTGCCTAAGGAAGTTTTCATTTTCTTTGGAGGAAAAATTCATTTTCCATTTTTTGAGTGCCCAAAATGAGTTTTTTTGTGAAGGACCTATAATATATTTGTTGCACAATTGTACCAAATCAATTTTCTAAAATACTAGGACATATTTAATGCACAATTGACCAAATGGTTGGGTGTAAAAAGTTTTGATCCACCTCTCGTGAAAAAGACAAATTTCCGCCGATTCAGTTGGAAGCGGGTCAAATTTGAACTGTAGCTACCTCGTAGTTTGCTCTTTATTTTTCCAAAAATAATTTCTAGGTACATAAGTATCTATTTAATCAGAGAAACACCAAAAAAAATCCAAGATTCAACCACTAGCTAGGAACGGTTATTCTCGCCATTTTGACCGCATTTTGAAACGGGCATAAAAATTCAAAAAAAATTAAAAAATTGGAAAACCTTTGCATTGTTTCATTATATGTGGCCACGTTACCAGCAAAAATTATAAACTTGTAATACGGCAATTATTTTAAAAAAGTGTTCTCAGAAACGAGCTATCAAGTGTGAAGATTCATGTCTTTCAAGCCAAATGATCAATCTTATGGCCACATTCATGACATAGTTTGATCTCATATTGTGCACAATGGTGCATCTTGGAATGGCACACAATGTTGCCTAAGGAAGTTTTCATTTTCTTTGGACGAAAAATTCATTTTCCATTTTTTGAGTGCCCAAAATGAGTTTTTTTGTGAAGGACCTATAATATATTTGTTGCACAATTGCACCAAATCAATTTTCTAAAATACTAGGACATATTTAATGCACAATTGACCAAATGGTTGGGTGTAAAAAGTTTTGATCCACCTCTCGTGAAAAAGACAAATTTTCGCCGATTCAGCTGGAAGCGGGTCAAATTTGAACTGTAGCTACCTCGTAGTTTGCTCTTTATTTTTCCAAAAATCATTTCTAGGTACATAAGTATCTATTTAATCAGAGAAACACCAAAAAAATTCCAAGATTCAACCACTAGCTAGGAACGGTTATTCCCGCCATTTTGACCGCATTTTGAAACGGGCATAAAAATTCAAAAAAATCAAAAAATTGGAAAACCTTTGCATTGTTTCATTATATGTGGCCATGTTACCAGTAAAAATTATAAACTTGTTATACGGCAATTATTTTTAAAAAGTTTTCTCAGAAACGAGCTATCAAGTGTGAAGATTCATGGCTTTCAAGCCAAATGATCAATCTTATGGCCACATTCATGACATAGTTTGCTCAAATGATCTCATGTTGTGCAGATGTGACAGCCTGATTTTTGGCCCTTTCTTTTTCTTTTGTTCTTTTTGAGGTTTTTGCTTGAGTTTTCTTTTTCCGTGGCTTTGTGGTCTGGAAACTGAAGAAGATGCCCTCTTCTTTGTTTCCAGAGTGGCTTGTCATTCCCAAATCCTTCCCTAGACCCTGTCATTTTCATCCTAGCCGAAATCCCAATATTCTTTTTATTGGGAATATTCCTTTTCTATTAAAGGAATAACTCAAATTGCCCTAGGTTGTGAAGCAACCTTTATTTCCATCACTTCTAAAATTCCCAAAGAATTATCATAAATTGTTTGGGTAATATCTTTCTCAAATATGGCAAAATATTTCATTTGTCATGTTTATCATCATGCTCAAATAATTCATTTCCTATTCTGCCCTAAATGGCACATTGTTAAGCAAGTGCTATTTTCCTTTTCCCAATTGACCTCAAACTCCTTGGACACCTTTTCCTGTCCATATCATTGCCACATGCCAAAATGCAACCTCATTTGTCTAGTAATTATTTAATTATGATTTTCCAGAGTTTCTATCCAGAAAGAAGCTTTGTGAAGGAGGTGCAAGCTAGGCTTATCCAAATGAGTTGCCATTTTGCATGATCCCTCATATCATCGTATCATAGCCCTCCACCAAAGTAGAGCTCATGTCATACCTCCATGTGAGCTCATCTTCAATTCTTTGATTCTGTCCTAAATTTCAGTTTGTGAAGCAAGTATACTTTATCTTGTTCCAATTTTTCTAGGCCTTCTATTATCCATATAACCTACCTCCACCCATTTTGGGCATGGTTCATTAAGCCATTATTCCTCTAGAATTTTTGCAAGTTTCTGTCCAGAGGAGATGCTTGTGAAGCAAGTACCAGTTTGGCTTGGCCAATTGGTATGAGACTTTTTGAGCATCTTCATAGGACCAAATGACTCTGCCTTGCCCAATTTGAGCTCAATTTGACACTCCATGTGAGGGCATCATCCTAATCTAGTTTCTGGAGAAGTTTATGTGGTTGTTAAGCAACTACATTAAATCTTGATCCTAATCTTCTCCAAGTTACCAGGGTGAAAGTCCTTCTTACCCTAAACCTACCAGACAACTCCATTGCTTCCAAACTCCTTCCTGTTGATCAGCAGTTTTCATCCAAGTTTACTGCAGTAAACTTCAGAGGTTAATTACCATTCAACCGGAGCTCTTTTCACCGAACTACCAACACAGTTGCAACCTCCCCTGGATGAACTATCAGCTAGACAACGTTTTGGTTGCTGTAGAGCATTTAATGCCCCGGTTCACATGGTGACCACGACAATGGCGTGCCTGTGCACGCGCTCTGTGCGTTGTGGCGTGTCCAGAGCACCGTTTGTGCTTTGGCACCGCTCCCTCTCGTCGTCTTAGAGCTCGTGAGCATGTCCAGTGGCTGCATCTCGTCGTCGCCGTTCCCCTGGACCCCTCTCCCCGTCCGACAGGCCCTCCGTCAGAGCTCATCGCTACGCGCCCATGGGCGCACTCTAGCCGACCGAGCTTTAATGGTGCTGTGGCCGCTTCTCCTCCGCGCCCTCGGCCCCTCTTGCCCTGTACACTACTGTAGCTCGTCCGTTGCCTCCCTTGTCGCCTTCCCCCGCCATCCCGTGCTTGCTGGCCGTCGCCAGAGCCTCGGCCGGACGTGCCCGGCGGCACCCGAGCCCATCCCTCTCGCTCCGGCTATAAGTAGCCATCCCCCGAGCCGGTCGAGCACACCAGCAGCCTCCCTGCACTCCTAGCTCCCTCCCCAGCCTCTCCTTTAGCCTCCCGGAGCTCCCCTCCTCTCCCACTGCCGCCATGGCCGCGATTCGGCTCCTCCCAAGTTGGCTCGATGCTGGCCTTCCCCCTCCCTTTTGACCTCACCTACAACTTCACCAAGGTCCAGTGGTTCTTCCCACCTCCTCGTTTCACCGCCGGAGCCCGTGCGGCCGCGACCCCAAGGATCGGCCGAGCCGCCCAAGCCCTCTGCTTCGCGAGCCGCCGCCATCCCGTCCCCTCTCCGGCGCTGCTGCTGCTCCAGGCGGGAGCGGCGCACTGCCGTGCATCCTCTGGTGGCCTCCTCCTGGCCAGAGCCAGCCGGAGCAGGCCGGCCCGTCGCCAGCAGCGCCCTCCCGTGCTCCCTCCTCTGTTTCCATCGGGGGCGGGGAGAGGAGGAAGAAGACAGGAGCCAGGCGGGTCCCCTCCTTCCCCTGACCCCACCTGGCAGCGCCCCAGGCCACCGGTCCCGCCACTGCGCGTTGACCCCAGGTGCCAACGTGGATAAGTGACGGGTCCCACCCTGCGGGACCCGCACGTCAGCGACCCACGCCCGGCCCCGCCACTGTCCACATGGTTAAGTGGAAGCGTACTTCAGAAAGTATGTTTTCGCGCGACGTAAGCGTATTTCCTTCCTTCTTCGGCTGCAAAAACGTTTCTCAGTTCTGAAAGCGTATTATCTGAAATACGTTTCTCTTTTTCAGCCCAGGGGCCTGTTTGTAGAGTTTATTTTACAGATTGGTCCCTGGATTTCAAACGCTTATATCTTTTTGCTCAAGACTCCGATTGAGGTGAATCCAAAGCTCACTTCTTCGTTTCGTCGAGCCCGTTCCGTTGGTTTCATTTTCACTATGGTTTGACACTATGAAAATGACCTTTTTGCCCTTGCACGTAAACAGCCCCTCCGAGAGAGAACTGTTTCCGGCAAATCTTTCCGCGGCTTCACCGCACTTCTTCCCAGAGTATTCTTCATCCCCAGGCAAGCCACAATACCCACTTGCATGATAGTCATGCAATAGCCATTGTTTTCAACTTGAATATTTATTAAATGATTGCTTGTTTAAAATATGGTTATCGTTGTTTCGGTAATGCTTCTGGGTTAGTGCTTACTTGCTTGCCATGTTGTTATGCACCTGGTTATCATGCCCTGCTAGTTGCTAGTATTACTTTCGTATTGCCATGCTTGATAGTAGTACATGTTGGGTTGGTCATGTTCTTCGGTGCATGACTAACGTCGGTTATCGAGTACTGTTAATATGCGTTGTTCCTTTGCTGTTAGTTGGTTAAGTGTTACTCGGTAATGTTATTGATGAGTTCTTGCATGGTATTTATGGTTGATGCTAGTGGTCATGTTATACTATGAGTAGTGTTGCACTTATAATATTTATGCTCGTCATTATGCCATGTTCAGTTGGAGATTATTCATAGTTGATATGGTGGATAGTTATGTTGCATCCCGTGCTTATGTTGATATCATGCTCATGCTTTGTATATGCATCGTGTTATTTTATCATGGCTCAGCATATTGCATTCAACTTTAACCGGATTTAATTGAACTTGAACAACTGTTGGCTGAGTCATTGTGCCACCATATCGAAACTAACCAGTGCAACCACGCTTACCTTTATGGGAAGGTCCTAACTGGGTCTATTGTCGTGCCTCTCGCCGGTGCCTCCAACTAGGGAAGGTTATGGGCGGCCTACCCTGATCAGGTAGGCGAACATAAGCCTTGTGTGCCCGTTGTTGTTGTTATGGATCCGGTCCCCGTGAGGGACGTTTTGGCCACGACGGTGGTCGTTGTGTCTTTGGTAGACACGGGGCCACCCAGGACTAGCCCAGTTGGGAGTGGGTCGGAGTGGCCGGGAGAGTGTCATGGCAGTAGATCGGTTTTGTCGGAACACCGTTGGTCCACCCGAATGGGAATGCGAGGCCATGGGTTCCGTAGTGTGGGTACAGTGTACTAACCTCTACAGAGTGTATATTAAATCTATCGATAGCCGCGCCCGCGGATAAGGGCCCAGTTCGTAGTCGGCCCCACTGTGAGAACAATATTAATAATAACTTGATTAATGACAACCCCGGTTCGACAATGAGATAAGTTGGTTGTGATCACCGGAAAGATCGCCGTGTAAGACCAAGTGTTGGTCATGGTTGTGATCGCCGGAAAGATCACCGTGGTATCGAGGATACCGAGTTGTTGTACATTCGTGATGTTGTGCGAGAATCGTGGGTAAAAAACAAGCTCCTTGTGGTCATTTAATGATTACTACGGTATTGTTTATACCAAGCTTGATTTGATCCTGAGATGATCGTGTGATGTCCGAGGTTGGTAAGTGATGCATGTGATGGTTACGAGGTAACCCGAACAGAATAAATGGTGCATGTAGTGTCATCATGTTGCATGCTAGTATCATCAGATTTATTGTTCATGCCATGATCATATATTGTCCTAGCGATATTATGTTCATATTGTTCATGCCATGTTATCCTGATGATCTCATGATAATCCCTGATTAACCTATAATTGCCATGCTATTGTTTGTCTTGAATGCGTCTGGTTATTGTGAGCTTGCAAGTACATTCAATGTACTGACCTGGCGTGTCATGCCAGCTTGCAGGTCGTGCTTGGATTGCTTGCTTGTTTGGTGTTGTTCCTGTGTTCGCGAGCTAGGATAAGCGTTCCAGCCAGAGTCCCTGCGGAGTGGAGTTCACCACCGTTGTCGTTGTTCCGCTGCTAGAATTTTTTTCCGCTGCTTCGAGTTGTTCTGCTGCTTGCATAGAGCAACTGAGGATGGCGTAGTGTCGCCGTGCCGATGTTATTCATTGTAATATCGGAGACCTTGTATTCATATTCGTGTAATAATAGTAAGCTGGTTTGTTCTATGCTAAGCAGTGACGTATTCCAGAAGACTTCTCCTCGATCTCTGGGCTGGAATACGGGGCGTTCCGGTTTTCTCTGAGCCGGGGTGCCACAGCACAATGGTGCATCTTGGAATGGCAGACAATCTTGCCTAAGGAAGTTTTCATTTTCTTTGGACGAAAAATTCATTTTCCATTTTTCGAGTGCCCAAAATGAGTTTTTTTGTGAAGGACCTATCATATATTAGTTGCAAAATTGTACCAAATCAATTTTCTAAAATACTAGGACATATTTAATGCACAATTGACCAAATGGTTGGGTGTAAACAGTTTTGATCCACCTCTCGTGAAAAACTGCAGGTGCCTCATAGTTTGCTCTTTATTTTTTTCCAAAAATCATTTCTAGTTACATAAGTACCTATTTAATCAGAGAAACACCGAACAAATTCCAAGATTCAACCACTAGCTAGGAACGGTTATTCCCGCGGTTTTGACCGCATTTTGAAACTGGCATAAAAATTCAAAAAAAATCAAAAAATTGGAAAACCTTCTCATTGTTTCATTATATGTGACCAAGTTTCCAAAAAAAATAATAAACTTGTAATACGGTAATTATTTTAAAAAAGTGTTTTTAGAAATGAGCTATCATGTGTGAAGATTCATGGCTTTCAAGCCAAATGATCAATCTTATGGCCACATTCATGGCATAGTTTGTTCAAATGACCTCATATCGTGCACAAGGGTGCATCTTGGAATGACAAACAATGTTGCCTAAGGAAGTTTTCAATTTCTTTGGACGAAATATTCATTTTCCATTTTTTCGAGTGCCCAAAATGAGTTTTTTTGTGAAGGACCTACCATATATTTGTTGCAAAATTGGACCTAATCAATTTTATAAAATACTAGGCCATATATAATGCACAATTGACAACATGGTTGGGTGCCAAATGTTTTGATCCACCTCTGGTGAAAAAGACAAATTCCCGCCGATTTAGTAGGAAGCGGGTCAAATTTGAACTGCAGGTGCCTCATAGTTTGCTCTTTATTTTTTCCAAAAATCATTTCTAGTTACATAAGTACCTATTTAATCATAAATACATGGTTTGGTGGCGATACGTCGAGGTTTGGACGCTGGCCGAGGGCCCCAACTCTAGAGCGCGTAAACTCGCATGCCCGCCGCGTGGTCACCGCGTGACCGTGGCGTTGCCATGTGTTCTGGGCGGCCTAGGCATGTCTAGTGGGTTGGGCACTCCCCAGGGAGGTGCTAGGAAGAAAATCACAAAATAAGATTCTCACAAGGAGACCGATCGATGCTCAAACATGAATAAGCAGCCAAGTGTTTGATTAGCGGTACGAGAAATGCACATGGCTAATGGGCGTGAGTTTTGGCTGAGGATGATCAGTTAATAAGAAGACCGTCTTCACAAATTTTCAGCTCAAAAGGAGGAGCCTAGGTGGTACTTGCTTTGCAAAGTACCACACTGGACATAAATACGAATGTTGAAGCTGGGCTCAAAATAATGAACGGATTGAGCTGGCATTTGGTGGAGGATGGTTATTTGGGCATAGGAAAGCACTGTAGAAAATAGATACCATTTGGACATGCGAAAGTGGTACTTCCTTCACAAAGTGTTTTTTTGAACAGAATAGGAAAATGAATATTTTTGAATTATTTTTGAACTAGGCAAGGAAGGCTTTTTACATATTTGACGAAGATATGACCCAAAGAATTTATGAGATTTTTTGGGAATGACGGAAATATAGGTTGCTTCACAACCTAGGGCAAAAACTGCCACATGGACATGACACATAGGTAAAACTGATGAGGTGGCGCCTAGTCATAGCAACCCACCACAATTTACAAGGTTATGACCATCTATATTGGTCATGATCAGCTAGAAATAAGGCAGCGGACCAGTGCTATCTGCTTTATGACCATTTCGTGTAAGGAAATTATGACCTTTCTGACCAAAATGGTCGTTATAGTTTAGGGTTTGGAGCCCCCCGAACAGCTTTTGACCAATTGGTCTCAAATGGTCATAGATCTATGACCAATTCTTCCAGGGTCACTGACAGAAGGTCACTAGTTGACATATTTCTTGTAGTGCCACCGCCGGAAACCATGACGATGGGAATCGGAAAAATCGCAACTTCACCAACAAGTCGCTGCCCCACGGTGGGCGCCAACTGTCGTGGATCTAAGGCTGACAGTAGAATGGGGGCTAGGTATGAGGAGACAAGATCCTAGCTATGGCGAAGTTGTACACACGAGTTTTACTAGTTCAGGCCCTTCGCGGAGGAAGTAATAGCCTTACGTCTCGATGCTCGGAGGCGGTCGTCTGAATTATGTGTGTGTGTGTTACAGGGGGTGCCCACCCTTGTGCTAGTGGAGGGGGTGGCTTATATAGAGTGCGCCAGGACCCCAGCCAACCCACGTTACAAGGAGTTCAATGTACATAAAGAAGGAGCGTTATAGGTAATGTCCATAATAAAGTGCTATAAATGATCATTAAGTCTATGAGTAAACGCCCGACCGTTGCTGTGCAGAGTGACTTTAGATCTTCTGTATGTCGAGTGGTTTCTGTTATGGTAGAGTGACTTTAGGGTGATGTCCTTGGGGAGGGTGTCTAGGTCAGGCCTATAACCCTACCCTAGGTACATAGCTTCATCAATGGGGGCAAATATTGTTGACTAGTGCACAACTCGACTGATGATTGTGTTCCACAAGTCATTGGCATGGTGATGCCAATCCGACAATATTGACTTGGGTGTGTTGAGCAAACCCACTTTGAGACGCAACGAGTTTCTATCATTTGTTAGTCTCAAACAATGTATATGCAATGTCCTTAGATGAGAGGTCCTTGCATGACTTGAGTTGTGTGTCGACTTACTTGGGGTTTATCAGATGCTACTCCGTAACCGAGTATTTACAATGGTAGATTTGGGGTTAGTCAGGAAGCAAGCTGCATGGTATGGCTGACCAAGATAAAAATTTCCTCTCCACTCGGAGCGATATTCTTTCAGCCATCTCAAGTGATCAGACTCAGGAAAGTATGGCCATGCGATGCGAGCTAAGTGTTAACTCAGTTTCTAGAATTTGCATCACATGATCGAGAAGAGAGGTCGAACTACCAACAAGTACAAGAATGGCAAGCACTCACATTGAGCTTTTTTTGTATGGTAATACGTGTCTCATTCATATCACAAAGTACAAGTCACGTAAAGACCGACATGACAAAACTGAAAAGATAGTAGAACATCTCTGAGCTTGACACCAACGCCCGTCACCTGCCTCCGGCACCACCACAGCAGCCACCGAAGAAAAGAATGACGAATCACCTCCTCACCCGAGCTCGACGCGGCTCCATCGCAGATATACAGCTTTGCGGACCTCCAAGGTGGCTCACCAAAAGTGAAGCCCTTACCGTTAAACGAATTAGACCGGGGCAACAGCCCGGACACGCCATCGAACTCCAGATCTGGCCCCCGACCATGACTAAAACGCCGAGGGAGGAAACCATATCTGCCATCCACGAACCACGAGCCCAGCACATGCTCCGTCTTCCAGATGTCGTCGATGCAGACCACAATCTGCATCCGCTCCTGGACTACCTCCCAAGCTCTGCGCCGACGCTGGAGCAAACGCCGTCGCAACGGCGGAGCCTGAGGACACAGGTCCACCACGAGGATGCCACCGCCGCCACGCCATCCTTGCTTGAACAGACTGGTTTCCAAATCCATCCCCAACCATAGGACCGATGGCCTCATCAGGGAAGGATCCGAAGAATCTTTATTCAGCATTGTCATCGTCGCCGCCGAAGCACAGACGATGAACAACCTAAAAATCTAGACTACGAGAAAGTAAAAGCGATCCACACGCGTGGATCCGGCGACCCCCCTCACCACGGATGACCGAGGTCGCCGGCAGAGGGGAGCCGCCGGAGAGCGGCGTTGGAAGATCAGCCTCCCCTGGCGGCGGTTAGGGTTCCAGCCGCCAGGGACGAGAGGAAAACAGGAAAGAACCTCCGCTTCCACTCACATTGAGCTTGACAACATAAATCATGAGGTAAACGGAATGGAATACATGACACATTGCGAACTACTTTGAGTACAGAACTCAGGCCTAAAAAGTGCGAGCAAACTTCGTATGAGAAGTGTCAACAAAATGCTCCTTTAGAATCTCAGTTCAGTTTATTTCTGTGTCTTATCTATAAGCATGGTGCTGATTGCGCCATTACTCTCAACAGTTGCCGAAATTACCGCAATCATGAGCCAAAAAATTTGATAGTGTAACTAGATTATGCGGAGAGAAAAATAAAAATAATGTTCTTGCATGCATATAGTCTCTGATTTTTGTACAGAGAAAGGCCATAAGTCGTTGCTTCATAGAGAAGAGAAAGTACTAGTGAGAACACCGAAATCTCTTCTCTTCTTAAAATCTTGTTTGCTCCTTCCCTATTCCACTCCTTATTTGTTTGCAGCCTCCCTCACTTTTTTTCCAGCGGTCCATGATACATTTGCAGTTCCGTCTGTCTCATCCTGGTTTTCCCTTTCTCGCGTTGGCATGATGATTGCGATTTTCTTTTGCGAAAAGGATCAGATCTATTATGAAAATTCATCGGAACGAGCCGCGGTCACCGCTCCTCTACTGGAGCTGGCTTGACCTTGTCAATGACAATCGAAAAGTTTCTGTGCATGTGCCCCTAAAGACCAACGTCCTGGAGCCGCAGTCGTTGCTGTTGAACCCTTGCATGGATTTGAAGGACCTGACACCAAATCTCGTCACATAACGAGAAACTCTAACCTCACCGTCCCAAGGAGGCGGTAGGAATCTATGTTGGAGCTCTGTCGACTACGTCCAATGTGTCCAACTCGGGCAGGAACAGAGCCCGGGAGACAAACTCGAAGAAGCGCCGCCATCCGCCCGAGTGTCTCACCTGTGATGACTAAAAATATTAACCTAAACTATTAGCAGGAGCTATGGCACCGAGATTCATCTCCCGACCACCGGACGCTGGAGCGACATGCAGAGATGAGGTGAATCCACGGGGCTCGCCGATGAAGTCTGCATGATGATTGCCACTTGTACCGGAGAGGTAGAGAAACTGAGATAGTAGATGGAGGAAGAAGAATAAGACGATTGATCTAACTGTAAACAAACTAAATAGACAACACTGCCTAATGTGTGTCTCAGTATTATACTAGCTTAGCCCGCGCGGCGGCACGCCGCGCCCGTCGGTAAATCAATGTAGACCGTGGTTGAAACGATTAAATTATAAACAATTATGAGTTAACAGAATACGCATTGTGGCTTTACATGTATCTTTTACTACTAGGTAAAGAAAAGCGTATTAGTATATATGAAAGTTTAAGATGGCAAAGAAGTACATTTATTGCAACCATGCATACTACATGCTGATAAACAGAACAATAAGAGCTACTAAATCTCTAATAAAGGTGCTTAACAAAACAGTATAGAGTCCACCCTACATAGTGGGCTGTATACGGTGACACGACCGTACTGCAATAAGAATTCGCAACTGATTTTCCCTGAATTAGATCATCCTTGTATAGCCTCTTGCAGGATTAGTTCCTGTAATAAGTGGTACAGTGCTTTTGCAAATTCTTGGACACGTTCGACAGGAGATTTTGCTCATGTGTATGTGATAATAGGATCTTTGTTGTGTGCACACTGGGGGTACATACAAAGTGGTAGCACATTGGAAAAGTTGTTGCATATTTTTGCCAAAATCATTGTCTGCCTTGTGAATTCATTCTGCTGAGTAGTTACTTGTTGACGGGCTATGTTAAATTGCCATTGCTTGGTTTGTACGCTTTGCTGATGCAGAGCTGCCAGGCGTGCCACATAATTATAGAGATCGAGACTTTAGCTTATAATTACGTTTATGTAATCGTTTTATTACAATAAAGCAAGGAGTGCACAAATTTGGATTAGAACATGTATATATACTTATTCATTTTTAGTGATCACCTCGGCAGGATTGGTGCCCGTGATGAAATAGTACAAAACTTTTGCAAATTCTTGCATACGGCCATGGGGTCATTTGGCACCGGTGTATGTGATTAGTGGAGCTTTAGTCTACGGGCGCCGAGTATACATACAATATAATTGTATGATGTCTAAAAGTCCATCACATATCTTTGCTAAAAAATTAACTTGCCTTGTGAATTTCTTCTGTTGAGTGCTTATTTGCCGACGGGCCATGCTAAATTGCCACTAGTTCATATGGATCGCTTCATGTGAGGAAATCAGACTTCCCTTTGTAGCTTCAAAGACGCATAATTGTAGTGCTCTTCAAATTGCATCTTTTAGGATAGGTTTGCCATTCCTTGTGCAATATACTTTTAAACCATTGATCCAACTTCACGTGAATTTTTTTTGTTCCAGACAAATATTATGACGTGCTAATTTTCCAACTGAAGGTATGACTGTAAGTGTGAAGGACCGAAATATTGGACTCTAGCATGCATCCATGAGCAATTATTTGCAAGAAAACCTATAAAAATCATTTAATAAGATAATGATCCCAAGGATATAATGGATAGATCATACTTAAGTTTGAATGCATCAGATTCTTATGGTAAAAAAATCAATAATGCAAAGGAGATTTTGAACAAATGGTCGTTTTTGCAATCCAGGGAAATTTCCAAGCAGAGTATGTATGAATTAAAGACCCATGTGAAAACAAAACCTGGATGCATATGCTAATCAAAATTGTTATTGTTGCTGGTAATTTGTGTCTTTCTGCCAACATTTTGCTTTCCGGCAAATAAAAGAAGATATAGATTTCGTACTTCACCCAATCATCCCAGACCAAAGATCTCATCCGCACAAAATATAACCAAAATAGATGGGAAAAACCGAATTCCTCAATCATCTGGAGAGGGTGACGTGCAGACAGCTGCCAATAGCTCCGGTACTGGTCAGTTCATCACGCAATGACATGATACTCACCACGGGCATGGCACCGTGAGCTTGGCATCGATAAGACCAAATTCAGTCCTGCAGTGGGGGCGTCGTACCTAATTGGAATGGGAACACCACAGTATCAAGTTGAACACAGTTCTAAGTTCTAGCCGCAGGAAAAAAAAGTTGAGCACAGTTCTAACCGCACCTGCACGCAGTTTTTTACATTTAATTGGAATGGGAACACCAGTATCAAGTTGAACACAGTTCTAAGTTCTAACCGCAGGAAAGAAAAAAGTTGAGCACAGTTCTAACCGCACATGCACGCAGTTTTTTACATTTTTTTCTAAATATTACACGGGCAACTTAAACATAAGTTAACTCACAGTAGCGTGGTGCCCCAAGATCATGCATGAAGCAGGCCACACGGAGCAGCAAGGACATGCATGCAAGTAAAGCTCTTTGAGGCTTTGAGCGGTACATCGGTGCTCGGTTACGCACCTTCAGAACATCAAAAAGAAAAAAAGAACATGCAGCGGGATAGTCTAAATTCTTATTTTGATGACCAAGGGTCTAAACTTGATCCTTCGTCTTGTTATCCAATGGGAATAGCTCCTTTGTAATTTTACCGATTCGATAACGGCATAAACATTTAGTCAACAAATAGTAAAAAAAATTGAATTCACTGAAACATTTCTTTTACCTTTTCTTAAGTCTCTCTTCCTGAGTAGAAGCTTGTTTACGCTCGTTGCTTCCGGCTGTACTGGTTAGTGCCTTGTGAAAGCATGTGAATTTTTATATTAAAGAGAACAAATAAACATGTATTAAATTTCTGAGTGCTCACTTATGTGGATAGAAAGCGCTGGGATCATCGCTCGTTCATCGTAATAGTAGTTCTGTCCCCCACGCCGAAGGTAAACAGTAGCCCAGCCACCGTACCGTCAGCGCTGCGCAAACTCTCATATGGACGAACATGAGCTTTTCCTTCCATGCAAGTTGCAGCAAACCACGGCGAACGAGCACGTAGTCTCGAGGCCATCCATCAACGCGCTAAGAAAACGAATGTGCAAGTGCAAACCCTGGTGATACTCGTCGCACAATGCACTACACACTAGGAGGCGCCGGCCGGAAGAGGAAGGCTGCGCACGCCCGGTCGGCGAGCCAGCCGTGCCACCCCGTCCACACGCACCTTGATGTCGGAGTCTGCGTGCTCAAGGCATGCATGGCCGGCCTCCGCCGCGGACGGGTATTCGGAGACCTCGCACGTGGAGGCTACCCTAGCTGCACGGTTCCTCACACTCACCATCGTGTCCGGCTCGTTCAAGCAAGCGCTAAAAAATCTAATTGCGCTCTAGCAGAGCGTCGCGGAGCTGTGGGCAGGGGCGTGCGGTTGGGGACGCCACGATAATCGCTGCGTCGCTTCAGGCACACAGTCACTCAGAGAAGGTCAGAAGGAGCAACACGACCCCGCTGTGACGATGCGGCAGCCCCGAGACACGACATGCTGGGGCCAGTTGATGCCACGGACATTGTGGTCGCCGACGCGATGGCGCAGGAGGCGGAGGCTCGCCGCATGAAAAAAATGGAGTGGTGGCCACGGGCACCACACGGCCTCCCGCTCCGGTAACCACTCGTGGCCGCCCACACCACCTACAGCTAGCATGGTCACACCACTGAAAATGGCGCCACACACACCAGCGGCTAGAGCCCGCGGCCACTACGTCGATGTCGTGCCGCCTCGTGGAGCCTGCAGGTTGTCGTGGCGGGTTGCAGTGGCGGAGGACGAAAAAAGTTTAAGGTGGGGCGAACACTGACCACTCCCTCCACCACATGATATAAGAATGTTTTTTACACCAGTGTAGTGTCAAAAACGCTCTTATATTACGAGACGGAGGGAGTGATATATAATTTAATGAAATATCAAATAGCATATACACAATAATAATATGCTCTGATAATTTTACATGATTTTAAACTAATTCAAATACAATGGAAATGCAAGCATATTTAAGTAGACCTGAAAACAAATGGATAATGAAGCTTTAATGCCATCTAGATTGTGAAGCTACTATGAAAATTTACATCATAAATTCACAACATGAAAATGTAGAAATTTATATTTTTTTGAGGCTGAAATTATAGAAATTTATAGCTCTCCGTGTGATGGCATGGTGTACTGTTTTTTTTAGAGAGAGAGAGAGATAGCATGTACTGGTGCGTGCACCTTTTTCTTTTTTGAGGGAAACTGGTGCGTGCGGCTTGATCAACTGGGATGGGCTTGATTGCTTTCTTAGTTCCCGCTTAGCGAAGGATGCACAGCAGCAGCAGCAAGTCTTCTTTTTTCTAGCGAACGTGACTCCACGCACATAGAACCGGCCAGCGACAGCGTATGACTACATGTACTAATCTTTCTGCACAAAATCAAGGTAGGGCGGGCGCCCTGCCTCGCCCTACCGGGAGCTCCGCCTGTGGCGGGTTGGGTGCTGTCGACTTGCACCATCGTGATACGTCTATTTTGCATCATGCTTTTATATTGATATTTATTGCATTATGGGTTGTTATTACACATTATATCACAATACTTATGCCCAATCTCTCTTATTTTATAAGGTTTACATGAAGAGGGAGAATGCCGGCAGCTGGAATTCTGGACTGGAAAAGAAGCAAATATTAGAGACCTATCCTGCGCAACTCCAAAAGTCCTCAAACTTCACAGAGCATGTTTTTGGAATATGTAAAAGATATTGGACGAAGAAAATACCAGAGGGGGCCACCAGCCAGCCACAAGGGTGGAGGGCGTGTCCCCCGTTCTTGTGGGCCCCCTGGCAGGCCTCCGACGCCCATCTTTGGCTATATGGTGTGTTTTGACTTGGAAAAAATCAGAAGAAAGCTTTCGGGACGAAGCGCCGCCGTCTCGAGGCAGAACCAATCTAGGGCTCCGGCGGAGCTGTTTTGCCGGGGAAACATCCCTCGGGGGGGGGGGGGGAATCGAAGCCATCGTCATCACCAACGATCCTCTCATCGAGAGGGGGTCAATCTCCATCAACATCTTCACCAGCACCATCTCCTCTCAAACCCTAGTTCATCTCTTGTATTCGATCCTGGTCCCAAAACCTCAGATTGGTACCTGTGGGTTGCTAGTAGTGTTGATTACTCCTTGGAGTTGATGCTAGTTGGTTTATCCGGTGGAAGATTATATTTTCAGATCCTTAATGATAATTAATACTCCTCTGATCTTGATCATAAATATGTTTTGTGAGTAGTTATGTTTGTTCCTGAGGACATGGGAGAAGTCTTGTTATAAGTAATTGATGACCCACAAGTATAGGGGATCACTTGTAGCTCTTTTTGATAAGTAAGAGTGTCAAACCCAATGAGGAGCAGAAGGAAATGACAAGTGGTTTTCAGCAAGGTAATGTTTGCAAGTGCTGAAATTGTAAGTAGCGGAGTAGTTTGATAGCAAGATAATTTGTAACGAGCAAGTAACGATAGTAGTAACAAAAGTGCAGCAAGGTAGCCCAATCCTTTTGAGGCAAAGGACATGCCAAAATGGTCTCTTATGATAAGCAAAGCGTTCTTGAGGGTACACGGGAATTTCATCTAGTCACTTTCATCATGTTGGTTTAATTCGTGTTCGGTACTTTGATAATTTGATATGTGGGTGGACCGGTGCTTAGGTGTTGTTCTTACTTGAATAAACCTCCTATTTATGATTAACCCTCCCGCAAGCATCTGCAACTACGAGGAAAAATATTAAGAATAAATTCTAACCATAGCATTAAACTTTTGGATCCAATCGGTCCCTTACGAAATAACGCATAAACTGGGGTTTAAGCTTCTGTCACTCTTGCAACCCATCATCGAATTGCTACTCCACAATGCATTCCCTTAGGCCCAAATATGGTGAAGTGTCATGTAGTCGATGTTCACATGATACCACAAAGGGAATCACAACATACATACTATCAAAATATCGAACGCATATCAAGTTCACATGATTACTTGCAACATGATTTCTCCCATGACCTCAAGAACAAAAGTAACTACTCACAAAGGATAATCATGCTCAAGATTAGAGGGGTATTAAATAGCATAATGGATCTGAACATATAATCTTCCACCAAATAAACCATATAGTAATCAACTACAAGATGTAATCAACACTACTAGTCACCCACAAGCACCAACATATAGTTCCGGTAACAAGATTGAACACAAGAGATGAACTAGGGTTTGAGATGAGATGGTGCTGTTGAAGATGTTGATGGAGATTGCCCTCCCCAAGATGGGAGAGTTGTTGGTGATGATGATGACGATGATTTCCCCCTCCGGGAGGGAAGTTCCCCCGGCGGAATCGCTCCGCCGGAGGGCAAAAGTGCTCCTGCCCAAGTTCCGCCTCGAGAAGGCGGCGGTCTGTCCCGAAAGTCCTCTCCTTCTTTTTTCTAGGTCAAAATGACCTATATACCAGAAGATGGGCACCGGAGGTGGGCCTGGGTGAGAACAACCCACCAGGGCGCGCCTGGGCTCCCTGGCGCGCCTAGGTGGGTTGTGCCCACCTGGTGAGCCCCCTCTGGTACTTATTGGTTCCAATGTTCCTCAAATATTCCATAAAAAATCTCCATGAAGTTTCAGCTTGTTTGGAGTTGTGCAGAATAGGTAGCCTGATGTAGCTTTTCTAGGTCCAGATTTCCAGCTGCCGGAATTCTCCCTCTTTGTGTACACCTTGCATATTATGAGAGAAAAGGCATTATAATTACTCCAAAAAGCATTATTATGGATAAACACATTATAAATAACAGTAAGAAAACATGATGCAAAATGGACGTATCAACCCCCCAAGCTTAGACCTCGCTTGTCCTCAAGCGAAAACTGAAATCGAAAAACATGTCCACATGCTTTGAGAGAGAGGTGTCGATAAAAACAAAATACAGACATAGAAGCATCATGTTGATTATTATAACAACAACAAAATCAAACATAAGACTTTATCATAGAACTTCTATCGTATACTTCTCATGAATAAGTAACAATTCATCACACAATCGAAGAATGAAGCAAAAGCTCTATTAAAAACCAAAAAACTATGTTCTCAGTTAACTTTGCAACTACAATTCATCATCTTTTCAGGAAGGGTCACGTATCGGAGCCTTTAGGCAAGTCCACATACTCAACCATCATATAGTCTTCTATGATTGCTAACACTCACCACGTACACATGAGCAAAACGTTTCAACCGGACAAATAGAAAGATAGGGGTTTATGGTTTCACCTCCCAACGTATTCACCTCAAGGGTGATGTCAACAATAATAACTCATGCTATCTATATTCAACTGGACATATGTGCCTAGATCTTTCTTCACCACATGATGCTTGCCAAAGGAGAAAAATAAAAGGGATAGAAGGAAAACTTTGACTCTTTGCATAAAAGTAAATACATGAAAGTAAAAGATAGGCCATTCGCAGAGGGAAGCAGAGGTTGCCATGCGCTTATTTGTTTGTATGCTCAACCCCTTAATGCAAAAGAACGTCACGTTGCATTGCCCCTTGTGATAGCGACCTTTATTATGCAGTCTGTTGCTTTTATTCTTCACCATCACAAGTTCGTGCAACGCACAATTTTCTCTTACACTAAATGATCTCACACTTTTAGAAGCAATTTTTATTGCCTTTGTGCACCGATGACAACTTACTTGAGGGATCTTGCTCAATCCCTAGGTAGGTATGGTGGACACTTGAAAATAAGATTTGGGTTTAAGGGTTTTTGGATGCACAAGTAGTATCTCTACTTTGTGCGGAATTTTTGGCTAGCAAAGATAGGGGGCAAGCACCACATGTTGAAGGATCTATGACAATATGACTTCTATGGGAATATAAACAAACATAAACCATCAAGTTGTCTTCCTTGTCCAACGTCAACAATTTTGGCATATAATATTTTGATGAGGGCTCACAATCACAAAAGATTTCTAGGATAGTATATTTATATGTGAATCCTCTCTTACCTTATTAATTCTTTCATGAGTTGCATCATTGACTAATGATATGTTTGTCAATCTCTAATAAAAGTTTCTACTTATACTTTTCCTTATGTGGTGTCATCACCTACCATAAGATTAGTATATGATCTTTTCTTTATTTATTTTCTTTCTTTAATTCTTTTTCTTTTATTTGCAACATGAAAGTAAAGAAAGCAAAAACTCAAACTAAACTTTATTATATAACTTGCGCATGATTACAAGGATAGATCACTAAGCAAACTCTCAAAGAAGAAATGATCGAATTAAACTTTTATTCATCTAGAGGAAAAGATCGAACTAAAGTAAGTAAAGGCAAAAGGATAGTGGGATGATACGATACCGGGGCACCTCCCCCAAGCTTGGCGGAAGCCAAGGGGAGTGCCCATACCCGATACTCAGTTCTCTTTTGGTGGTGAAGAAGATGATGGTGATGATGACAATTGTGCCTTCAACTTTTTCGTATTATAGTTGAGGAGAGCAATTTCCTCCTTTAAATCATCGACTTCCAACTCTAGCTTCAAGATCTTCTCACATAAATCCCCTTTGCTTTTCTGCCTAAAATGAAAAGGAATAGATTGATTTTTAGACCAGTTAGCTCTCTTAGGAAGACTTGACTTCTTGAATTCCACGTGCATATCCCCAGGTTGAGGTAGAGGGACATCCTCCTCCTCCGAGCTTGAATCATCGATCTTCATCAAGTGAGCATCCTCTTCGTCATCTATAGTTCGACCATAAGGGGATAGTCTGATACGTCTCCAACGTATCTATAATTTTTGATTGTTCCATGCTATTATATTATCAATCTTGGATGTTTTATAATCATTTTATAGTCATTTTACATCATTTTTGGTACTAACCTGTTGACATAGTGCCAAGTGCCAGTTGCTGTTTTCTGCATGTTTTTTACATCGCAGGAAATCAATATCAAACGGAGTCCAAACACAACGAAACTTTACAGATATTTTTTTGATCCAGAAGGAACATAATGGGCCCTGGCTGCGCATGAGGGGTGCTCCGAGGAGAGCACTGATAACCCACAAGTATAGGGGGTCGTTTGTAGCCATTTTTGATAAATAAGAGTGTCGTACCCAACGAGGAGCTAAAGGTAGAACAAATATTCCCTCAAGTTCTATCGACCACCGATACAACTCTACGCACGCTTGACATTCGCTTTACCTAGAACAAGTATGAAACTAGAAGTACTTTGTAGGTGTGATAGGATAGGTTTGCAAGATAGTAAAGAGCACGTAATAAAATCTAGGGGTTGTTTAGATAAAGACACAACTAAGTTAGTTTTAGTAGAGAGCTTTTGTCAACAAGAAATTTATTTGCCCCTAGGCAATCGATAACAAGTACCGGTAATCATTCTTGTAATTTTATTTGAGGGAGAGGCATGAGCTAACATACTTTCTCTACTTGGATCATATGCACTTATGATTGGAACTCTAGCAAGCATCCGCAACTACTAAAGATCATTAAGGTCGTGAAACCCAACCATAGCATTAAGTATCAAGTCCTCTTTACTCCCATACATCATACCCCAGTTACTCGGGTTTAAGTTTTTGTCACTCTCGCAACCCACCGTAAGCGAACCATGAACATATTGCAACACCCTACAGCGAGGGCCCCTCACGTTTGTGCGAGACGGAGGGCACCGTAGGACAGCACCATAAACAAAATATACAATCATACCAACCAAGATCACGATTAACCCACAGGACAAAACAAATCTACTCAAACATCATAGGATAACCATAGATCATTGGGAAATAATATAGGGAGTTGAGCACCATGTTTAAGTGGATATTATAGCGGGGAGAAGAGGTGTTACACTGCTGCATAGAGGGGAAGAAAGTTGGTGTTGACGGTAGCAAGGTTATTGATGTAGATCGCCGTCCCGATCGTTGCCCCGGCGGCACTCCGGCGCCACCGGGAGAGAGCCCCCCTCCTCCTTCTTCTTCTTCTTCTTCTTCTTCTTCTTCTTCTTCTTCCTTGGCCTCCCCCTAGATGGGAGGAGAGTTCCCCCTCTGGTCCTTGGTCTCCATGGCGCCAGAGGGGCGGGAGCCGCTTCGAGATTGGATCTCCCTCTCTGTTCTCTTCTGTTTCTCGCTCTCCAGATCTGGCCGAAAACCGTTTCTTATATTCCGGGAAATCCGTAACTCCGATTGCGCTAAGATTTTAACATGATTTTTTTCCGGATATAAGCTTCCTTGCGCCCGAAGTAGATCTCCAATCGACGTTTGAGGAGGGCACAACCCACCACCACGCGCCAGGGGCCTCTGGCGTGCCCTGCTGTCTTGTGGGCTGTGTGGGCCTCCGTTTGCGGTGATTCCAACTCCCCAAAATCACATATATTCCAAAATAATTCTTCGTGAAATTTTATTGCATTTGGACTTCGTTTGATATGGATACTCTGCGATACAAAAAACATGGAGAAAACAGGAACTGGCACTGGCACTAGATTAATAGGTTAGTCCAAAATCATATAAAAAGTTGCCAAAAGTGTACAAAAGTTGTATAATATTGGCATGAAACAATCAAAAATTATAGATACGACGGAGACGTATCAAGCACAACCCACCAGGGCGCGCCAGGAGGCCCAGGCGTGCCCTGGTGTGTTGTGCCCACCTCGAGTGCCCCCCGGACTGCCTCTTTGCTCTATAAATACCCCAATATTCCCAAAACCCTAGGGGAGTCGACGAAATATTGATCCAGCCGCCGCAGAGTCCAGAACCACCAGATCCAATCTAGACACCATCTCGGATGGGGTTCACCACCTCCATTGGTGCCTCTCCGATGATGCGTGAGTAGTTCTTTGTAGACCTTCAGGTCCATAGTTAGTAGCTAGATGGCTCCCTCTCTCTCGCTGAATTCTCAACACAATGGTCTCTTGGAGATCCATATGATGTAACTCTTTTGCGGTGTGTTTGTTGGGATCAATGAACTTTGAGTGTATGATCTGATCTATCTTTTTATATCCATGAAAGTTATTTGAGTTTCTTTGATCTCTTATATGCATGATTGCTTATAGCCTCATATTTCTTCTTCGATATTTGGGTTTTGTTTGGCCAACTTGATCTATTTATATTGCAATGGGAAGAGGTGCTTTGTAGTGGGTTTGATCTTACGGTGCTTGATCCCAGTGACAGAAGGGGAACTGACACGTATGTATTGTTGCTACTAAGGATGAAACGATGGGTTCTATCTCTACATAGATAGATCTTGTCTACATCATGTCTTATGGGGAACGTAGCAGAAATTCAAAATTTTCTACGCATCACCAAGATCAATCTATGGAGTAATCTAGCAACAAGGGAAGGGGAGTGCATCTACATACCCTTGTAGATCGCTAAGCGGAAGCGTTGCAAGAACGCGGATGAGGTAGTCGTACTCGTTGCGATTCAGATCGCGGCCGAATCCGATATAAGCACCGAAGAACGGTGCCTCCGCGTTCAACACACGTGCAGCCCGGTGACGTCTCCCATGCCTTGATCCAGCAAGGAGAGAGGGAGAGGTTGGGGAAGACTCCGTCCAGCAGCAGCACGATGGCGTGGTGGTGGTGGAGGAGCGCGGTACTCCAGCAGGGCTTCGCCAAGCACTACGAGAGACGAGGAGGGAGAGAGGTAGGGCTGCGCCAAGAGGGAGAGCAAATCATGTGTTGGGCAGCTCCCATACCTCAAGTATATATAGGGGAAGAGGAGGGGCTGCGCCCCCACCTAGGGTTCCCTCCCTATGGTTGGTGGCAGCCCCCAGATCCCATCTGGGTGGCGGCCAAGGGGGAGAGAGGGGGGCGCACCTAGGGTGGGCCTTAGGGCCCATCTGCTCCTAGGGTTTGCCCCCTCTCCTCTTGAGGGCGCCTTGGGCCTTGGTGGGAGGCACCCCAGCCCACCTAGGGGCTGGTCCCTTCCCACTATTGGCCCATGTAGGCCTCTGGGGCTGGTGGCCCCTCCCGGTGGTCCCGGTACATTACCGGTGACGCTCGAAACTCTTCCGGTGGCCAAAACGGGACTTCCCATATATAAATCTTTACCTCCGGACCATTCCAGAACTCCTCGTGACGTCCGGGATCTCATCTGGGACTCTGAACAACATTCGGTAACCACGTATATCTATTCCCTATAACCCTAGCGTCATCGAACCTTAAGTGTGTAGACCCTACGGGTTCGGGAACCATGCAGACATGACCGAGACGTTCTCCGGCCAATAACCAACAGCAGGATCTGGATACCCATGTTGGCTCCCACATGTTCCACGATGATCTCATCGGATGAACCATGATGTCGGGGATTCAATCAATCCCGTATACAATTCCCTTTGTCTACCGGTATAGTACTTGCCCGAGATTCGATCGTCGGTATCCCGATACCTTGTTCAATCTCGTTACCGGCAAGTCTCTTTACTCGTTCCGTAACACATCATCCCATGATCAACTCCTTGGTCACATTGTGCACATTATGATGATGTCCTACCGAGTGGGCCCAGAGATACCTCTCCGTTTACACGGAGTGACAAATCCCAGTCTCGATTCGTGCCAACCCAACAGACACTTTCGGAGATACCTGTAGTGCACCTTTATAGCCACCCAGTTACGTTGTGACGTTTGGTACACCCAAAGCATTCCTACGGTATCCGGGAGTTGCACAATCTCATGGTCTAAGGAAATGATACTTGACATTAGAAAAGCTTTAGCAGACGAACTACACGATCTTGTGCTAGGCTTAGGATTGGGTCTTGTCCATCACATCATTCTCCTAATGATGTGATCCCGTTATCAACGACATCCAATGTCCATGGTCAGGAAACCGTAACCATCTATTGATCAACGAGCTAGTCAACTAGAGGCTCACTAGGGACATGGTGTTGTCTATGTATCCACACATGTATCTGAGTTTCCTATCAATACAATTATAGCATGGATAATAAACGATTATCATGAACAAGGAAATATAATAATAACCAATTTATTATTGCCTCTAGGGCATATTTCTAACAGTCTCCCACTTGCACTAGAGTCAATAATCTAGTTCACATCACCATGTGATTGTAATGAATCCAACACCCATGGGGTTTGTTCATATCTCGCTTGTGAGAGAGGTTATTAGTCAACGGGTCTGAACCTTTCAGATCCGTGTGTGCTTTACGAATATCTATGTCATCTTGTAGATGCAGCTACCACGCGCTACTTGGAGCTATTCCAAATAACTGCTCTACTATACGAATCCGGTTTACTACTCAGAGTCATCCGGATTAGTGTCAAAGTTTGCATCGATGTAACCCTTTACGACGAACTCCTTTTCACCTCCATAATCGAGAAAATTCCTTAGTCCACTAGATACTAAGGATAAGTTCGACCGCTGTCATGTGATCCATTCCCGGATCACTATTGTACCCCTTGACTAACTCATGGCAAGGCACACTTCTTGTGCGGTACACATCTTAGCATACTGTAGAGACTACGTCTAAAGCATAGGGCACGACCTTCGTCCTTTCTCTCTCTTCTGCTGTGGTCAGGTCTTGAGTCTTACTCAATACTCACACCTTGTAACACAGCCAAGAACTCCTTCTTTGCTGGTCTATTTTGAACTCCTTCAAAATCTTGTCACGGTATGTATTCATTTGAAAGTACTATTAAGCGGTTTTTGATCTATCCTTATAGATCTTGATGCTCAATGTTCAAGTAGCTTAATCCAGGTTTTCCATTGAAAAACACTTTTCAAATAACCCTGTATGCTTTCCAGAAATTCTTCATCATTTCTGATCAACAATATGTTAACAACATATACTCATCAAAAATTCTATAGTGCTCCCACTCACTTCTTTGGAAATACAAGTTTCTCATAAACTCTGTATAAACCCAAAATCTTTGATCATCTCATCAAAGCGTACATTCCAACTCCGAGATGCTTACTCCAGTCCTTAGAAGGATTGCTGGAGCATTGCATACTTGTTAGCATTTTTCAGGATTGACAAAACCTTCTGGTTGTATCACATACAACCTTTCCTCAAGAAAATCGTCGAGGAAACAATGTTTTGACATCCTATCTGCAAGATTTCATAAATAATGCAGTAACTGCTAATATAATTCCAACAGACTCTTAGCATCGCTACGAGTGAGAAAGTCTCATCGTAGTCAACTCCTTGAACTTGTCGGAAAACATCTTAACGACAAGCCGAGCTTTCTTAATGGTGACACTTACCATCATTGTCTGTCTTCCTTTTAAAATCCATCTGCACCCAACAGCCTTACGACCATCAAGTATTTCTTCCAAAGTCTATACCTTGTTTTATACATGGATCCTCTCTTGGATTTTATGGCCTCGAGCCATTCGTCGGAATCCGGGCCCACCATCGCTTCTCCATAGCTCGTAGGTTCATTGTTGTCTAGCAACATGACTTCCAAGACAGGATTACGTAACACTCTGAAGTAGTACGCATCCTTATCGACCTACGAGGTTTGGTAGTGACTTGATCTGAAGTTTCATGATCACTATCATAATCTTCCACTTCAATTGGTGTAGGTGCCACAGGAACAACTTCCTGTGTCCTGCTACACACTAGTTGAAGTCATGGTTCAATAATCTCATCAAGTCTCCACCATCCTCCCTCTCAATTCTTTCGAGAGAAACTTTTCCTCGAGAAAGGACCCGTTTCTAGAAGCAATTACTTTTGCTTCCAGATCTGAAATAGGAGGTATACCCAACTGTTTTGGGTATTCTATGAAGATGCATTTATCCGCTTTGGGTTCGAGCTTATCAGCCTGAAACTTTTCACATAAGCATCGCAGCCCCAAACTTTTAAGAAACGACAATTTAGGTTTCTCTAAACGGTGTCGTCTCAACGGAATTGCGTGGTGCCCTTTTTTAAAGTGAATGCGGTTGTCTCTAATGCCTAACCCATAAACGATAGTGGTAATTCGATAAGAGACATCATGGTATACACCATATCCAATAGGGTGCAGTTATGATGTTCGGACACACCATCACACTGTGGTGTTCCAGGCAGTATTAATTGTGAAACACTTTCCACAATGTCTTAATTGTGTGCCAAACTCGTAACTCAGATATCTCTATGATCATATCATAGACATTTTATCCTCTTGTCACGACGATCTTCAACTTCACTCTGAAATTACTTGAACCTTTCAATAATTCAGACTTGTGTTTCATCAAGTAAATATTCTCTGCATCTACTCAAATCATCTGTGAAGTAAGAACATATCGATATCCACTGCGTGCCTCAGCACTCATTGGACTGCACACATCAAATGTATTACTTCCAAAAAGTTGCTCTCTTGTTCCATCTTACTGAAAATGAGGCCTTTCAGTCGTCTTGCCCATGTGGTATGTTTTGCTTGTCTCAAGTGATTCAAAATCAAGTGAGTCCAAACGATCCATCTGCATGGAGTTTCTTCATGCATATATACCAATAGACATGGTTCACATGTCTCAATCCTTTCAAAAACGAGTGAGTCCAAAGATCCATCTACATGGAGCTTCTTCATGCGTTCTATACCAATATGACTCAAATGGCAGTGCCACAAGTATGTGGTACTATCATTACTATTTTATATCTTTTGGCACGAACATGTGTATCACTGCGATCGAGATTCATTTTAGGTGCAAGACCATTGAAGGTATTATTCAAATAAACAGAGTAACCATTATTCTCCTTAAATGAATAACCGTATTGCGATAAACATAATCCAATCATGTTTATGCTCAACGCAAACACCAAATAACAATTATTTAGGTTTAACACCAACCTCGATGGTAGAGGGAGCATGCGATGCTTGATCACATCAACCTTGGAAACACTTCCAACACATATCATCATCTCACCTTTAGCTAGTCTCCGTTTATTCCGCAGCTTTTATTTCGATTTAGTAACACTTAGCAACCGAACCATTATCTAATACCCTGGTGCTGCTAGGAGTACTAGTAAAGTACACATTCATATAAAGTATATCCAATATACCTCTGTCGACCTTGCCTGCCTTCTCATCTACCAAATATCTAGGGTAGTTCTGCTTCAGTGACCGTTCCCCTCATAACAGAAGCACTTAGTCTCGGGTTTGGGTTCAACCTTGGGATTCTTCACTAGAGCAGCAAATGATTTGCTGTTTCATGAAGTATCCCTTCTTCCCTTGCCCTTCTTAAAACTAGTGGTTTTACTAACCATCAACAATTGATGCTCCTACTTGATTTCTACTTTCGCGGTGTCAAACATCGCGAGTTGCTCAAGGATCATTTATCCCTGATATGTTATAGTTCATCACGAAGCTCTAATAGCTTGGTGGCAGTGACTATGGAGAACCATCACTATCTCATCTGGAAGATTAACTCCCACTCGATTCAAGCGATTGTGGTACTCAGACAATCTGAGCACATGCTCAACGATTGAGATTTTCTCCCTTAGTTTGCAGGCTTAAGAAACTTGTCAGGGGTCTCATACCTCTTGACGTGGGCACTAGTCTGAAATCCCAATTTCAGTCTTCGGAACATCTCATATGTTCTGCGACGTTTCAAAAACGTCTTTGGTGCCACAATTCTAAACCGTTAGCATTACGCGCTGAACTATCACGTAGTCATCAAAACGTGTATGTCAGATGTTTCGCAACATCTACAGACGACTGTGACACCCAAAAATTTTGGCCTTATTTTGTTTATTAAAATATTGCCAGGAAATAAAACTTTTCCAATTTGTCAAGTTTTACCTTTTGTGATTTTGGATTTTTGTCTCTAGTGGGAGAAACCTTCAAAGGTATTGTTGGACTTGATTTCTCTCCATAGTAAAACCATTATTTATCAGTGGATTTAAATGTTGCAAGATTTATTTATTCAAAAAGCTTTCTTTCTTTAAAATGATTTCCTTTTGCATTTGGGGCCTATTTGCACTACAACCATTTGATAAATGCTCCTAAAAATTCCACCAAAATTTGGGGATGTCATGTGATGTTTCCACATCACTTTTATGCAAAGATACCTTCTGGCCATTGGAGACTTTGAGCTCTACACCAATTTTTCCAATCTGGTCCAGTAGGCACTTTTGCACTGCAACCCATTTAAATATTTCTTCAAAAATTCTTCCAAGTGTTTGGAGATGACAGTGGATGCATACAATTCATCTTCAAGCAAAAACCCAATGATGTTCTTTGGAAAATTTGAGTGGATCAACCTCTTTTGCTTTCTGGTCCAAATTAGTGATTTGTACTGCAACCATATTTTTCCTTGCTCTAGTGACCCTGAGCTTTTTCCTACTTGTAGCCCTCCCTACCAAACTCTTAAGTCCAGGAGATTGGGCTCATTGGAGGTTTTGAAGTGCATGTTCTAAACCCCTTTTCTTTCTGCCCAAAACTGGAGTTTTGCAAATCTTGCACTATCAACTTTCTGTTTTTGCCAAACTAATCTCACCACCATCTTCTGTGTCTAAAGAGACACTTATCTGGAGACTTTGGCCACTCCAAGAGATGCCTAAGTGCACTTGACATTCTGTCGAACACCTGGGGTGCACAGTCAGTTTTGGCAAGCTCTCTGGTTTGCATTGTGGACTTGAACCCCTGGCCTATCAACCTTGTCCACAGAGTGCCTAGCCACCCCTACCCTCGATCTGTGCTTTGCCAGCTCCACCCTCGCGCTCTAGACCACGCTGGCATTCTGTCGAGCACCTGCCGTGCGTGCTCTGGGCGCGCCCAGAGCGCACGTTTTGCACGCGCGCGCACTACGCCGACACGCCGCACTGCCGCGCTCGACGCGACCCGACCCTGGCTCCCTCTGCATCGCTGAGCCACGCACTAGCCGCCCCCTGCTCCACGATCACTCTGGCACCCTGCTGCGCCGCTGGCCGCGCCCTTGGCGGCACGCCGGCGTCGGCAGTGGATTCCGCCGCGGACGGCGCCGCCCAAACCACCAGCGCACGCCAGCTGCCCCTGTGAATAGCTCGTGCTTATCCCCTCGCTCGTCGGCACGCTTTCGTCACCGCTGAGATGCCCTGCACCTACAGCAACGGCTGTCGCCAGCGATCCTATCCTCTGCCACCGCGGGAACCTGCCTCGAGCGCTATATAAAGGGTCCCCGAGCCCCTCCGAGCACTCACGCGACTTCAGACTTCCCCCGTAGAGCTCCCCGCGCAGTAGATCGACCGGAGAGGACCGTTTCCCACAACTCCGGCCAGCTCGGCCGCCGCCAAGCCCCAGCGCGATTCGTCGCCGCCGGCCACCCTTTTGCCAATCCAGCGCCACCAGAAGCTTCCCCGTAGTCTTGCGGAGCTGCCCAGTTGCCCAAACTCGATCGGAGACCACCGGAGCACAATTGTCACTTCACCACCGTAGCTTTTCCCCGCCGCGGAGCTCGCCGCCGGCGATTCCTGCCACCTCCTCCGACCCAGCAACCACCCCGAGGACCGCCTCGGTCTAGCCGTTCCATCCCCGCCCGCAGATGCCCTCGAGGAGCCGCCGTCTGTCGCCGGCGATCGCCGGAGCCCCGCTCCCGTCGGGCAGAAGAGAAGAGAAGGAGGGAAGGAACAGTCAAACCTGACCAGTGGGCCCTCTGGACCCACTGTCAGCGACCCGCGCAGCGCCCTCTCTCTGTTTAAGTGGAGGCGCAGAACCCCGAGTGCGCTTTCCCTGCTGCGTAAGCGTATTTCCCTCGAAGTGTTTTCCTTTTTTCTGGTTTTATTTAAAAATAGATTTGACCAAACTTTGACTGGCTATAACTTTCAAAATAAAACTCCAAATGAGTTGATTCTTTTTCCTACCTCTCTCAAATTTCATCTAGTTTATTTTAAGATTTATTTAAAAAATATTTCAGACAGGTTTTGGTACTGTGTTTGAAATATTTGTATTTGTGTATTTTGCAAAATAGGAATTTTTGGAGGAAAAGGAAAGCTTCCAATAAGTGCATCCTTTGCATACTCTTGAAGGCAAGCATTTCTGAACTCTGGCATAATATTTGTTGTGGTGTTTGGATACGATCACAGCACCTTTTGTCTTGGAGTATAAGTGACAGTTTATGTATCGATGTAGTCTCGTGCATGAGTGCACTTTGGAGTTGTTTGTGGCCAGCAATGGATACCCTGAGGATTTGGATCGCCCTGGTGAGCTTCTCTTGCACACCGGTAGGAAGCGGGAAAGTCGTGGTCTTGGGTAGACACGAGCTTGTCCCAAATCCCTCGTTGTGACGAGTATGCCCGGCATAGCATGGTGAGGCTCGAGGAGTGGTGATTTATTTCACTAGTGATAATATTGTTGGTGGATACTTGGATCACCTGAGTCGGTTGTAGACCGAGTCTTTGTTCAGTAGCTTCCTTTTGTCGGTACCACCACTTGTCCCTGCAGGGGACAGGGTATGGTTCAGTAGGTTGTCAACCCCTTTCCAAAGCACACACCGTACAGAGAGGCCGTGATGAAGGTCCCGTGGCCACGGATTAAAGCCTGTCATTCGGTCCGGGGGCATGGGTTTTTCGGTTGTAGCCGAAGGGGATAGCTTCCCCAGTTTGCGCGTGGTATAAATTTTGTGATCCCATGCTACGTCGAGGTTGTAGCCTCCCCACTTAGAGTTTTGCTTGGCAGGTGTCGTGGGTGATTCCAGGCACTGGTGAGTTAAGCTGGTGTGTGCAGGTCAGGCGTGTTTTCAATCAAAAGACCGTAGACGGAATTAGTCCCGAGGGACTGAGTAATCCCGTTACTCGTGGAAAATGGTACTCCCTCTGCAGAGGATACATCCTGTTGGATAGTCATGTTCTTGGGTATAGGGCCACAGTCTGGGTTAAATCTTGATAACGGTATTCGGATGGAGAACGGTTTAACTAGAGCTCAGTAACGGTATTCGGATGGAGATACGACTTGACTGAATTATCGGTTTTCGGATGGAGAAACGACTGTACTAAATATTGTTTATGATTATGGCACCTTTGGATTATGATCTTTATTATTATGGACTAACCATTTATTATATATATATTATTGAGTATCCCTGGGACGGTTCTACCTCCTGGATGTTCACTGTGATTATTCTCTTATAAGCCCTTTAAGTGGTGTCGCCCCGACGCCCGACTGCGGCATTATTATTTCTGCATTTTCCGCTCGAGGAGTCATTCAGACACTCGTTTGGCACCAGTATTATTATTTCTGCATTTTCCGCTCGAGGAGTCATTCAGACACTCGTTTGGCACCAGTATTATTATTTCTGCATTGTCCGCTCGAGGAGTCATTCAGACACTCGTTTACTATTCTGCATTTTCCGCTCGAGGAGTCATTCAGACACTCGTTTGGCACCAGCATTACTATTCTGCATTTTCCGCTCGAGGAGTCATTCAGACACTCGTTTGGCACCCAGTATTTTATTTTGGTATATTTTTTTTATCCATATGTGTGCATCATGGTTTCTCGTATATTTTCGTGACGGATGTATGATCGTCTATTAAATCTGGAGTATGTTGGATATATTATACCCGTGTTCTTAATGTTTGCGAGTACATTCAAACGTACTCACTGGCTTGTCCCTGGCTATTGCCTTGGCCAGATTGCCTTGCGTGGAGGTATGCATCGCGGTGACAACCTCGGAGCCTACGTGTTGACATTTGCAGCCTCACGAAGATAGGAGTTATCCTGGTCAGCTGTTCTTGTGGGAAATGGAGTCCCATAGGCGCAGATGTTTCCAACCGCTTCCGCCCTCAACCATTAGAAACCAAGTGTTGTACTCCCAGGCCTAAATGGTCTTGTACTACATATTTTTGTTCCTTGCTTGGAATTCTTGTATCAAGTTGGTACCTCATCAGCTAACAGTAATCCTGGGGCTGGTGAGCATACAGGCCGTTTTTCTGGGAATTTATATCCCAAAAATCCGGTCGTGACAAGCTTGTCACGACCGGTTTTTCAATAAAATAATTATTGATAAACCAATCCCTGTTACGGACCAGCGAGGAAGAATTCCTTCTCACTGATAGACAATACATTGGTCACAGAAGAAGAATACCAGGAGTACTAAATATAATACAAAGTTGAGCAGAGACTGCCCAACAATTTATTACATACCCGCTGATAAAACAACGCGGCGGATAGGGTGGCAAACTACTAACTCACGATAAAAACGGTGGTGGAAATATCATCGCGAAGCGAGTGACATGATTCCGGAATACTACAACTCTTCGAGCGTCGGAGTGAGGCTCGAGAAGACTTATTGCGGGTGGCGGAAGCGTAAACGATACAAGTGACCAATATCCGGGATCGCGCAGGACTGACTGGGACTGCTCTAGGCGTCGGACGCGCTATCAAACTCTTCATCCAAGAGATCGCCTTCGTCAACATCTGGCCAAATCAACAAGCCAGGTGAGTACTATGAAAGTACTCGCAAGACAGTTCGGACATAAGGTATAACAAATGCAAACATGAAGCATATGAATAAGTTAACCAGTGCGATCAGACACAGAGGTAATAAATACTGGGTGCCAAGCGAGGGTCTGAATGACGCCTTGAGCGGAAACTGCAGAATAGTAATACTGGTGCCAAACGAGTGTCTGAAGGACTCCTCGAGAGGAAAATGCGGAATAATAATACAGGTGCCAAACGAGAGTCTGAAAGACTCCTCGAGAGGAAAATGCGGAATAATAATACAGGTGCCAAACGAGTGTCTGAAAGACTCCTCGAGAGGAAAATGCGGAATAAAAATACAGGTGCCAAACGAGTGTCTGAAAGACTCCTCGAGAGGAAAATGCGGAATAATAATACAGGTGCCAAACGAGTGTCTGAAAGACTCCTCGAGAGGAAAATGCGGAATAATAATACAGGTGCCAAACGAGTGTCTGAAAGACTCCTCGAGAGGAAAATGCGGAATAATAATACAGGTGCCAAACGAGTGTCTGAAAGACTCCTCGAGCGGAAAATGCAGAATAATAATGCCACAGTCGGGCGTCGGGGCGACACCACATAAAGGGCTTATAACAGAAAGTAAAGACAGTGCATGCCGCAGTCGGACGTCTGAGCGACATCACATAAAGGGCTTATATCGAAAGTGAGAAAACGAGTACACGCCACAGTCGGACGTCTGCGCGACGTCACATAAAGGGCTTATATCGAAAGTGAGAAAACGAGTACACGCCACAGTCGGACGTCTGCGCGACGTCACATAAAGGGCTTATATTGAAACACCACAATACAATAGCTCGGAGACATAAATTATCACAAGCATGAGACACAAAATAAAGTTAGTCCATCAACTGGAATAACAATAAATCTGAGATTTTACCGCTTGAGCTTGTTCACCGGGGGCAAGATTTTCACACGGATAGATTTTGATGTAAAGTCTACATTACTGATCATGGATACGATGATTTGGAAAGAATTGACTCTGCAGAGTTTGTACTTAGCCACAGCCAACGGATTTCAGTAGTCACGGGGACTAGTTCCGTCTACGGTGTTCTGGAAGGAACACGTCTAACCAGTACACACCCAATTTAACCATCCGAAGCCAGGGATCACCCTTGGCAACATTCAGGAAAAACCCTGAGTCGGGGAGGCTACAACCTCGCGTAGCATGGGATCAAATTTCTATACGCGCGCTATAAGGGGGTGCCCCCCCTCTCGGTCCCAACCGGAAACACCCATGCCCCCTGACCGAATGACTGGCTTTAATCCTGGGCCAAGGTACCATCATCCCGGCCTCTCTGTTTGGTGTGTACACGGAAAGAGGTTACCAACTTACTAAACCGTATCCTGGCAATGAGACATGTGGTAGCACGGAAAGGGGAAGGGACGATAACACGGCTCCAACCATGTTAACGTCGGAGAAAGTCGGATGACACAAGGCTAGCATGCTACAACAGTACCACCTTGCTGCCCTTCATGTCACCACATGATTAGGCCACCTCTCATCAGAGGTCATCGCAACTTTGGAACATGCGGGAAAAGATCGATAACGTGGCTCCAACCACGTTAACGTCGAAGAGAGTCGGATGACGCAAGGCTGGCATGCTACAACAGTACCACCTTGCTGCCCTTCATGTCACTACATGATTAGGCCACCTCTCATCAGAGGTCATCGCAACTTCGGAACAACCGGGTCGTTGCCTTACAAGCAACGAGGTATTTATCGACACTCACATGCCACGCACAAACTTTCACATGAACATGCAAAACATCTGTCATATCAAATGTTCAAACATGCTTGCCTGGTTCAGAGAAGTCGGAGTCTAGCTCGGCGAAGTTCGCGGCTCCGTCCCCTCTCCCGGAACCTACGGCAATCACGAAACGGGGGTACTAACGTGAAAACCAACACATGCACAGAAACTTTGCCAAATATTTTTCAAATAAATCCCATAAAAAACTAGACAAAATTTGGAGATTGACAGAAAAAGAATCACTCAAAAATACCTTTTCATTAAAAAGTTATAAAGGTTTCTGTCCAGGGACCTTTCTGTAATGAAACAGAAAAGTTCCAGGGTTTTAACTGAGAAAACAGAAAACGCTTCGGCTGGGAATGCGCAAGCGCAAGGAGAAAACGTATTTTGCCCGAAGGCGCCAACAGAAAACGGTTCGGGGAAATAAAACAGAGGCTGACACGCGGGGCCCGCATGTCAGGTTTGAAAGCTCGCCGGCGCCCGAAGACGGTGATGGACGCCGGCGTCGAACCACGGCGAGTTAGGAGAAACGGAGGGTACCAAGAGCTTCAGTGTCTTCTTCCGCGTCGGTGGGTGGTGGACTCGTCCAACGGGGAGCACCACGTCGACGGCGACACTATCTCCGGCGGACGGCGGTTCGGGTGAGGTTGGGGAACTCCGGTGGAGGGCTGCAAAGTACGAATTGAGGCGCGGGTCAGAACGGGTGATGCAAGGAGAAGCTACTGGCAAGAGAATGGGGGCTGTGGAGCACACACAGGGGCGAATCGGGCTGGATCCCGTGGCGGGTCGCGGCGGCCGGAGTCGAGGAAGGAGACCTCCTCGGGGCTCTTCCAGTGGCTAGGCGTGCTCTAGAGGAAGTGCAGGGCTGGTGGGTGCTCGAGTTGAAGCTCGGGGCCCCTATTTATAGGCAGATCGACGGGGTGGCCGTGAACGGAGAATCTCCGGCGAGCGATTACGGCGGAGCAGTGGGTTGGCAGGGGGTTTGAGTGGTCGAGCAGCATCAGTGGATGTTACGGGACTCGTTTTGCAGCTAAACGGAGCTGGCCCTGGCGTAATGGCGTCTGCTCACGGTGAGGTGACCGCACGGGCTCAACGGCGGCAAAGAGCGCGCTCCGCGCCCTGGGGTTCACGACGAGAGCGGCAGCGCATTCAGGGGAGTGGACGGCCACGCGGCGGGCTCCGGTGGTTTGGGCGGCGCTGGGTGGAGTCGGCGGCGCCGTGTCTCCCGCTGGCGTCCGCAAAGCCGCCGCCGGCGTCGGTCACGGGGCGGCGCACCTTCTGCTGCTCGTCGCCGATGCTCGCAAGATGCCAGGCACTCGTGCGGTGCAGGAACGAGAGGGCGAGGACGAGGAACAAGGCGACGCGAGGGTACTGGCGAGATCGACGCCCGTTTCTTAAGAAAACGATAGCAGCCACTTGACTGAACTCTGAACTTACTGAATCTTGACAGTGACCAAGCATTGCAGGTGTTCGACAGTAGGTTTTGGTAAAGAGATAAATTTTTCTGGAGCTGTAACTTGGTGAGATGATCACTCAAAGCACCCAGGGCCTGCATGAATTTACTTGGAATTTTTGGAGAAGGTTTTGAATGAATTTCACCAAATTTGGCAAATCTGGTCCAAACTTGCATTTGATGTAGTTTGAAATTTTTGAACTAGAGACCAGTGGATCTTCATGGTTCTAGGTTGAGGGTTCAAAGGACTAGGAGGGGAAAGAAGTTTGGGGCCAAAAATCAAAACAGACAATGGGGTTCCTTTGTAAATCTCCAAGTGCTATAAGAGAAGACAGAAATTTATTTGAATAGAATTTGAATGGAAATGATCACATGAGGAGGTTCAACTTGCTGGATTTGATGCAAATCATGATCCAGAGGTGAGGGAAGGGTTAGGAGAGAGGATTTGCACTTATGCCATGGCAAGAAGGAATAGTCGAAAGTGGCAAAGTACTTTCCAAAAGCCATAGTGCAAATTCCAGAGACGTGTTCCTTCCAGAACACCGTAGACGGAACTAGTCCCCGTGACTACTGAAATCCGTTGGCTGTGGTTAAGTACAAACTCTGCAGAGTCAATTCTTTCCAAATCATCGTATCCATGATCAGTAATGTAGACTTTACATCCAAATCTATCCATGTGAAAATCTTGCCCCCGGTGAACAAGCTCAAGTGGTAAATTCAATTTCATTGTTATTCCTATGGATGGACTAACATTATATTTGTCTCGTGCTTGTGATAAGTTATATTCCCGAACTATTGTATTGTTGTGTTACAATATAAGCCCTTTATGTGACGTCGCGCAGACGTCCGACTGTGGCGTGTACTCGTTTCTCACTTTCGATATAAGCCCTTTATGTGATGTCGCTCAGACGTCCGACTGCGGCATGCACTGTCTTTACTTTCTGTTATAAGCCCTTTATGTGGTGTCGCCCCGACGCCCGACTGTGGCATTATTATTCTGCATTTTCCGCTCGAGGAGTCTTTCAGACACTCGTTTGGCACCTGTATTTTTATTCCGCATTTTCCTCTCGAGGAGTCTTTCAGACACTCGTTTGGCACCTGTATTATTATTCCGCATTTTCCTCTCGAGGAGTCTTTTAGACACTCGTTTGGCACCTGTATTATTATTCCGCATTTTCCTCTCGAGGAGTCTTTCAGACACTCGTTTGGCACCAGTATTACTATTCTGCAGTTTCCGCTCGAGGCGTCATTCAGACCCTCGCTTGGCACCCAGTATTTATTATCTCTGTGTCTGATCGCACTGGTTAACTTATTCATGTGCTTCATGTTTGCATTTGTTATACCTTATGTCCGAACTGTCTTGCGAGTACTTTCTTTGTACTCACTTGGCTTGTTGATTTGGCCAGATGTTGGCGAAGGCGATCTCTTGGATGAAGAGTTTGATAGCGCGTCCGATGCCTAGAGGAGTCCCAGTCAGTCCTGCGCGATCCCGGATATTGGTCACTTATGTTGTTTACGCTTCCGCCCCCGCAATAAGTCTTCTCGAGCCTCACTCCGACGCTCGAAGAGCTGTAGTCTTCTAGAGACATATCACTCGCCTCGCGGTGATATCTCCACCACCGTTATTATCGTGAGTTAGAAGTCTGACACCCTATCCGCCGCGTTGTTTTATCGGCGGGTATGTAATAAATTGTTGGGCAGTCTCTGCTCAACTTTGTATTATATTTAGTACTCCTGGTATTCTTCTTTTGCAAAATAGGAATTTTTGGAGGAAAAGGAAAGCTTCCAATAAGTGCATCCTTTGCATACTCTTGAAGGCAAGCATTTCTGAACTCTGGCATAATATTTGTTGTGGTGTTTGGATACGATCACAGCACCTTTTGTCTTGGAGTATAAGTGACAGTTTATGTATCGATGTAGTCTCGTGCATGAGTGCACTTTGGAGTTGTTTGTGGCCAGCAATGGATACCCTGAGGATTTGGATCGCCCTCGTGAGCTTCTCTTGCACACCGGTAGGAAGCGGGAAAGTCGTGGTCTTGGGTAGACACGAGCTTGTCCCAAATCCCTCATTGTGACGAGTATGCCCGGCATAGCATGGTGAGGCTCGAGGAGTGGTGATTTATTTCACTAGTGGTAATATTGTTGGTGGATACTTGGATCACCTGAGTCGGTTGTAGACCGAGTCTTTGTTCAGTAGCTTCCTTTTGTCGGTACCACCACTTGTCCCTGCAGGGGACAGGGTATGGTTCAGTAGGTTGTCAACCCCTTTCCAAAGCACACACCGTACAGAGAGGCCGTGATGAAGGTCCCGTGGCCACGGATTAAAGCCTGTCATTCGGTCCGGGGGCATGGGTGTTTTCGGTTGTAGCCGAAGGGGATAGCTTCCCCAGTTTGCGCGCGGTATAAATTTTGTGATCCCATGCTACGTCGAGGTTGTAGCCTCCCCACTTAGAGTTTTGCTTGGCAGGTGTCGTGGGTGATTCCAGGCACTGGTGAGTTAAGCTGGTGTGTGCAGGTCAGGCGTGTTTTCAATCAAAAGACCGTAGACGGAATTAGTCCCGAGGGACTGAGTAATCCCGTTACTCGTGGAAAATGGTACTCCCTCTGCAGAGGATACATCCTGTTGGATAGTCATGTTCTTGGGTATAGGGCCACAGTCTGGGTTAAATCTTGATAACGGTATTCGGATGGAGAACGGTTTAACTAGAGCTCAGTAACGGTATTCGGATGGAGATACGACTTGACTGAATTATCGGTTTTCGGATGGAGAAACGACTGTACTAAATATTGTTTATGATTATGGCACCTTTGGATTATGATCTTTATTATTATGGACTAACCATTTATTATATATATATTATTGAGTATCCCTGGGACGGTTCTACCTCCTGGATGTTCACTGTGATTATTCTCTTATAAGCCCTTTAAGTGGTGTCGCCCCGACGCCCGACTGCGGCATTATTATTTCTGCATTTTCCGCTCGAGGAGTCATTCAGACACTCGTTTGGCACCAGTATTATTATTTCTGCATTTTCCGCTCGAGGAGTCATTCAGACACTCGTTTGGCACCAGTATTATTATTTCTGCATTGTCCGCTCGAGGAGTCATTCAGACACTCGTTTACTATTCTGCATTTTCCGCTCGAGGAGTCATTCAGACACTCGTTTGGCACCAGCATTACTATTCTGCATTTTCCGCTCGAGGAGTCATTCAGACACTCGTTTGGCACCCAGTATTTTATTTTGGTATATTTTTTTATCCATATCTGTGCATCATGGTTTCTCGTATATTTTCGTGACGGATGTATGATCGTCTATTAAATCTGGAGTATGTTGGATATATTATACCCGTGTTCTTAATGTTTGCGAGTACATTCAAACGTACTCACTGGCTTGTCCCTGGCTATTGTCTTGGCCAGATTGCCTTGCGTGGAGGTATGCATCGCGGTGACAACCTCGGAGCCTACGTGTTGACATTTGCAGCCTCACGAAGATAGGAGTTATCCTGGTCAGCTGTTCTTGTGGGAAATGGAGTCCCATAGACGCAGATGTTTCCAACCGCTTCCGCCCTCAACCATTAGAAACCAAGTGTTGTACTCCCAGGCCTAAATGGTCTTGTACTACATATTTTTGTTCCTTGCTTGGAATTCTTGTATCAAGTTGGTACCTCATCAGCTAACAGTAATCCTGGGGCTGGTGAGCACACAGGCCGTTTTTCTGGGAATTTATATCCCAAAAATCCGGTCGTGACAGACTTGGTTTCGGAGCCAGGCTGACCACTGGCTAATCCTATCTTAGCCAGGTCGATAAACCCAGGTTATCCCAAACCATCAGACCTTAGCCTGACCCCGGTCAAGCTTCCCGCGTAAGGTAGCTCCACAGTGACCCGATGCCCTTTTCGGCGGACGATGCCCAACCTATCAACCTAGCCCGTCGATCACGCGCCAGTGACCGACACCCAACCCGTCCCTATCGCAAGCGTGCGGAGGAAGACTCCGTCCCCTTTTCCTATAAAAAGGGCACGCTAGCCTCAGCACCGCACAGCCTCTTTCCGCAAACCCAGCCACGATGCCTGGTCCCATTGTTCACAACGAGACCACAGCAACCAACCTTGGAGGTTTTGTGACCGTGCTCACAAACCTCACCCGCCGTGCCTACGCGTTAGAAGAACCTGCTGAGTATGTTGTGTACCAAGGACCCATGTACGGTGAAAGCCGTCAGTGCTGGGCCACTGTGCACATCTACGGTAGGGGTCTGTCGCCAGAACGCCCCTACAGGTTCACTGGGAGGACAACTCCCTTCGAGCCTCAAGCCATCCAACTGGCAACCCGAGAAGCTATAGTTCAACTGCGGCACTTGTCGCCCAGAGTTAACTGTCGCTCGTTCTACTACTACCCCAGTCGTGACGGGTATGGTAGGCTGCCCCAAGTTGCCGACGGAGACCACGAGACGGATCCTGCGCTGTTGCATCTGGTGCGCTATGTAAGCGCACTAGAGCAACTGTTCGACCAGGTCACTCTGGATCTGATCGCAGCTCGTGGAGAGCTGGTTCGCCGAGCCCCGGCGAGGAGAGAAGCGGAGCCCGACACCGACAACCCAGTCGTGCTGTTCGGACACCCGATCGATCCCTTGAGGTCTGCGCCAGCCATCAACCAGAGCACTTTGGTGACCCCAGAAGCGCTTCGTCGCCTTTTGGAAACTCATTCCAACGGGATTTGGGCCAACAACCCCCGGGATGGTCATCACCATCTCCCCGACCCTGCAGCACCTCAGCCTCAACCAGCAAATCCCGACGGTGAGAACCGTGGAGAAGCATCAGCGTCCGCAAGGCCAGCCCACTTAGACATTAACGAAGTAGACTGAGTCGCTCAAAGTTATATCGAGCCTTAGTTTCCCTACGCTTTGTAATGTGTGGCCTTGTATCGCTTTTGTTGCATGCTGTCTGTTTGAACGCTCTTATTTTTGGAGTAGTAGCTATGCATGTGTACGTTGGCGTACAATTGCATTTTTTTTCTCGGGCGCAGCCACCTAGACCAACCCCGTCAACGCCCACAGTAATGCGTCACCTTTATGTGATATGTATATCTATGACTTTGAGCCGAGTACAGGATCGTCAGCCAGTCGCCTTTTACCCTGGTAGATACCCCAGCCCCGGTGCTATATAAAGGCCACTCCGTGACCTTGCCGAGCACCCCTCACCTTTGTGCGCAGCACTCACAGCCTTTCCTTGCCATGTTGACCCCCATCATTTATCTGAGAACCCCAGACGCAACCCCCGGCAGCTTTGTCAAATTATTGTGGGACTTTACCTGCAGTACTATGAGCGCCACCCGTCCACCCCAGTACGAGTTGCTCAAATCGAGGATCACTCCATCCACCTCGAAATATTGGGCAGTGGTGCACATCCCTCCCGCCTACCCAAACCAAGATCCCACGGAAGTCTCCTTCGTGGGGAAATCCATGCCGACTCCGCAGATGGCCATAGAAGTTGCTGCGTACGAGGCGCTCACCCGCCTTCGATTCGCGGTGCCCTACGCTAGTGAGCGAGGGTACTATTATTTTTCCGAGCCGTGCAGCACCCGGAGAAGTTGCATCTTTCCCCGGTGGGCGCATTGAGAGAGATCCAGTACTGGCCAACCTTGCCCAGTATGTCATCGCCCAAGAACGTTTAACTCAGCGGGTAATAGGTTATCTCCAGAGCCTCGCTGATTTAAATCCTCGGATCGCTATTAGCAGACCACTGAGGCCTGACCAAGAAGGGCGCATTCATCGTCTGGTCAACCTGCTTCCCCCGATAGAAGAGGAGTGTGCCCCGGTGCCAGAGGCGTTTTCTCAGGACCCTGTCGCTTTACCGTTTTCCATGTAAACGCCTCCGATATATTTATTGTCCCAGTACTTGTATTTGTGTGTTGCAGCATGTTCGTAAAATCTTTGTGCGACGGATCCGACTTTCTTTAGTTCCTGTTTTGTGAGCAGTGTTACTGCTGTTAGAGTTGTTTTAATTATTTCTTCTCTCGCAACATATTTTCAAGGATATTTCTTTTCCCCGAGTTATTGCTGCGTATATATGCTTTTTCCCGGCATAGACCTTTTATTCGCGCATCATCATTACAACTTTTAACAAATCTCGAGGACGAGATTTTTCTTAAGGGGGGTAGTGTTGTGACACCCAAAATTTTTGGCCTTATTTTGTTTATTAAAATATTGCCAGGAAATAAAACTTTTCCAATTTGTCAAGTTTTACCTTTTGTGATTTTGGATTTTTGTCTCTAGTGGGAGAAACCTTCAAAGGTATTGTTGGACTTGATTTCTCTCCATAGTAAAACCATTATTTATCAGTGGATTTAAATGTTGCAAGATTTATTTATTCAAAAAGCTTTCTTTCTTTAAAATTATTTCCTTTTGCATTTGGGGCCTATTTGCACTACAACCATTTGATAAATGCTCCTAAAAATTCCACCAAAATTTGGGGATGTCATGTGATGTTTCCACATCACTTTTATGCAAAGATACCTTCCCGGCCATTGGAGACTTTGAGCTCTACACCAATTTTTCCAATCTGGTCCAGTAGGCACTTTTGCACTGCAACCCATTTAAATATTTCTTCAAAAATTCTTCCAAGTGTTTGGAGATGACAGTGGATGCATACAATTCATCTTCAAGCAAAAACCCAATGATGTTCTTTGGAAAATTTGAGTGGGTCAACCTCTTTTGCTTTCTGGTCCAAATTAGTGATTTGTACTGCAACCATATTTTTCCTTGCTCTAGTGACCCTGAGCTTTTCCTACTTGTAGCCCTCCCTACCAAACTCTTAAGTCCAGGAGATTGGGCTCATTGGAGGTTTTGAAGTGCATGTTCTAAACCCCTTTTCTTTCTGCCCAAAACTGGAGTTTTGCAAATCTTGCACTATCAACTTTCTATTTTTGCCAAACTAATCTCACCACCATCTTCTGTGTCTAAAGAGACACTGATCTGGAGACTTTGGCCACTCCAAGAGTTGCCTAAGTGCACTTGACATTCTGTCGAACACCTGGGGTGCACAGTCAGTTTTGGCAAGCTCTCTTGTTTGCATTGTGGACTTGAACCCCTGGCCTATCAACCTTGTCCACAGAGTGCCTAGCCACCCCTACCCTCGATCTGTGCTTTGCCAGCTCCACCCTCGCGCTCTAGACCACGCTGGCATTCCGTCGAGCACCTGCCGTGCGTGCTCTGGGCGCGCCCAGAGCGCACGTTTTGCACGCACGCGCACTACGCCGTCACGCCGCACTGCCGCTCTCGACGCGACCCGACCCTGGCTCCCTCTCCATCGCTGAGCCACGCACTAGCCGCCCCCCTGCTCCACGATCACTCTGGCACCCTGCTGCGCCGCTGGCCGCGCCCTTGGCGGCACGCCGGCATCGGCAGTGGATTCCGCCGCGGACGGCGCCGCCCAAACCACCAGCGCACGCCAGCTGCCCCTGTGAATAGCTCGTGCTTATCCCCTCGCTCGTCGGCACGCTTTCGTCGCCGCTGAGATGCCCTGCACCTACAGCAATGGCTGTCGCCGGCGATCCTATCCTCTGCCACCACGGGAACCTGCCTCGAGCGCTATATAAAGGGTCCCCGAGCCCCTCTGAGCACTCACGCGACTTCAGACTGCCCCCGTAGAGCTCCCCGCGCAGTAGATCGACCGGGGAGGACCGTTTCCCCCAACTCCGGCCAGCTCGGCCGCCGCCAAGCCCCAGCGCGATTCGTCGCCGCCGGCCACCCTTTTGCCAATCCAGCGCCACCAGAAGCTTCCCCGTAGTCTTGCGTAGCTGCCCAGCTGCCCAAACTCGATCGGAGACCACCGGAGCACAATTGTCACTTCACCACCGTAGCTTTTCCCCGCCGCGGAGCTCGCCGCCGGCGATTCCTGCCACCTCCTCCGACCCAGCAACCACCCCGAGGACCGCCTCAGTCGAGCCGTTCCATCCCCGCCCGCAGATGCCCTCGAGGAGCCGCCGTCCGTCGCCGGCGATCGCCGGAGCCCCGCTCCCGTCGGGCAGAAGAGAAGAGAAGGAGGGAAGGAACGGTCAAACCTGACCAGTGGTCCCTCTGGACCCACTGTCAGCGACCCGCGCAGCGCCCTCTCTCTGTTTAAGTGGAGGCGCAGAACCCCGAGTGCGCTTTCCCTGCTGCATAAGCGTATTTCCCTCGAAGCGTTTTCCTTTTTTCTGGTTTTATTTAAAAATAGATTTGACCAAACTTTGACTGGCTATAACTTTTAAAATCAAACTCCAAATGAGTTGATTCTTTTTCCTACCTCTCTCAAATTTCATCTAGTTTATTTTAAGATTTATTTCAAAAATATTTGAGACAGGTTTTGGTACTGTGTTTGAAATATTTGTATTTGTGTATTTTGCAAAATAGGAATTTTTGGAGGAAAAGGAAAGCTTCCAATAAGTGCATCCTTTGCATACTCTTGAAGGCAAGCATTTCTGAACTCTGGCATAATATTTGTTGTGGTGTTTGGATACGATCACAGCACCTTTTGTCTTGGAGTATAAGTGACCGATTATGTATCGATGTAGTCTCGTGCATGAGTGCACTTTGGAGTTGTTTGTGGCCAGCAATGGATACCCTGAGGATTTGGATCGCCCTCGTGAGCTTCTCTTGCACACCGGTAGGAAGCGGGAAAGTCGTGGTCTTGGGTAGACACGAGCTTGTCCCAAATCCCTCGTTGTGACGAGTATGCCCGGCATAGCATGGTGAGGCTCGAGGAGTGGTGATTTATTTCACTAGTGGTAATATTGTTGGTGGATACTTGGATCACCTGAGTCGGTTGTAGACCGAGTCTTTGTTCAGTAGCTTCCTTTTGTCGGTACCACCACTTGTCCCTGCAGGGGACAGGGTATGGTTCAGTAGGTTGTCAACCCCTTTCCAAAGCACACACCGTACAGAGAGGCCGTGATGAAGGTCCCGTCGCCACGGATTAAAGCCTGTCATTCGGTCCGGGGGCATGGGTGTTTTCGGTTGTAGCCGAAGGGGATAGCTTCCCCAGTTTGCGCGCGGTATAAATTTTGTGATCCCATGCTACGTCGAGGTTGTAGCCTCCCCACTTAGAGTTTTGCTTGGCAGGTGTCGTGGGTGATTCCAGGCACTGGTGAGTTAAGCTGGTGTGTGCAGGTCAGGCATGTTTTCAATCAAAAGACCGTAGACAGAATTAGTCCCGAGGGACTGAGTAATCCCGTTACTCGTAAAAAATGGTACTCCCTCTGCAGAGGATACATCCTGTTGGATAGTCATGTTCTTGGGTATAGGACCACAGTCTGGGTTAAATCTTGATAACGGTATTCGGATGGAGAACGGTTTAACTAGAGCTCAGTAACGGTATTCGGATGGAGATACGACTTGACTGAATTGTCGGTTTTCGGATGGAGAAACGACTGTACTAAATATTGTTTATGATTATGGCACCTTTGGATTATGATCTTTATTATTATGGACTAACCATTTATTTTATATATATTATTGAGTATCCCTGGGACGGTTCTACCTCCTGGATGTTCACTGTGATTATTCTCTTATAAGCCCTTTAAGTGGTGTCGCCCCGACGCCCGACTGCGGCATTATTATTTCTGCATTTTCCGCTCGAGGAGTCATTCAGACACTCGTTTGGCACCAGTATTATTATTTCTGCATTTTCCGCTCGAGGAGTCATTCAGACACTCGTTTGGCACCAGTATTATTATTTCTGCATTGTCCGCTCGAGGAGTCATTCAGACACTCGTTTACTATTCTGCATTTTCCGCTCGAGGAGTCATTCAGACACTCGTTTGGCACCAGCATTACTATTCTACATTTTCCGCTCGAGGAGTCATTCAGACACTCGTTTGGCACCCAGTATTTTATTTTGGTATATTTTTTTTATCCATATCTGTGCATCATGGTTTCTCGTATATTTTCGTGACGGATGTATGATCGTCTATTAAATCTGGAGTATGTTGGATATATTATACCCGTGTTCTTAATGTTTGCGAGTACATTCAAACGTACTCACTGGCTTGTCCCTGGCTATTGTCTTGGCCAGATTGCGTTGCGTGGAGGTATGCATCGCGGTGACAACCTCGGAGCCTACGTGTTGACATTTGCAGCCTCACGAAGATAGGAGTTATCCTGGTCAGCTGTTCTTGTGGGAAATGGAGTCCCATAGACGCAGATGTTTCCAACCGCTTCCGACCTCAACCATTAGAAACCAAGTGTTGTACTCCCAGGCCTAAATGGTCTTGTACTACATATTTTTGTTCCTTGCTTGGAATTCTTGTATCAAGTTGGTACCTCATCAGCTAACAGTAATCCTGGGGCTGGTGAGCACACAGGCCGTTTTTCTGGGAATTTATATCCCAAAAATCCGGTCGTGACAACGACGCTGAGGTTCAGCACACCGAGTGGTGCATTAAGGACATAAGCCTTCTGTGCAGCAATGAGGACAATCCTCAGTTCACGGACCCAGTCCGCATAATTGCTACTATCAACTTTCAACTAAATTTTCTCTAGGAACATATCTTAAACAGTAGAACTAAAGCGTAAGCTATGACATAATTTGCAAAGACCTTTTGACTATGTTCATGATAATTAAGTTCATCTGATTATTTAATGAACTCCCACTCAGATAGACATCCCTCTAGTCATCTAAGTGATACATGATCCGAGTCAAACTAGGCCGTGTCCGATCATCACGTGAGACGGACTAGTCATCATCGGTGAACATCTCCATGTTGATCGCATCTACTATACGACTCATGTTCGATCTTTCGATCTCTTGTGTTCCGAGGCCATGACTGTACATGCTAGGCTCGTCAAGTCAACCTAAGTGTTTCGCATGTGTTCCGAGGCCATGTCTGTACATGCTAGGCTTGTCAACACCCGTTGTATTCGAACGTTAGAATCTATCACACCCGATCATCACGTGGTGCTTCGAAACAACGAACCTTCGCAATGGTGCACAGTTAGGGGGAACACGTCTCTTGAAATTTTAGTGAGGGATCATCTTATTTATGCTACTGTCGTTCTAAGCAAATAAGATGTAAACATGACAAACATCACATGCAAATCATAAAGTGACATGATATGGCCAATATCATCTTGCGCCTTTTGATCTCCATCTTCGAGGCGCGGCATGATCACCTTCGTCACCGGCATGACACCATGATCTCCATCATCATGATCTCCATCATTGTGTCTTCATGGAGTTGTCTCGCCAACTATTACTTCTACTAGTATGGCTAATGGTTAGCAATAAAGTAAAGTAATTACATGGCGTTTTTCATTGACACGCAGGTCATACAATAAATTAAGACAACTCCTATGGCTATTGCCGGTTCTCATACTCATCGACATGCAAGTCGTGATTCCTATTACAAGAACATGATCAATCTCATACATCACATATATCATTCATCACATCCTTTTGGCCATATCACATCACATAGCATACCCTGCAAAAACAAGTTAGACGTCCTCTAATTGTTGTTGGATGTTTTACGTGGCTGCTATGGGATTCTAGCAAGAATGTTTCTTACCTACGCAAAAACCACAACGTGATATGCCAATTTCTATTTACCCTTCATAAGGACCCTTTTCATCGAATCCGATCCGACTAAAGTGGGAGAGACAGACACCCGCTAGCCACCTTATGCAACTAGTGCATGTCAGTCGGTGGAACCTGTCTCACGTAAGTGTACGTGTAAGGTCGGTCCGGGCCCCTTCATCCCACGATGCCGCCGAATCAAGATAAGACTAGTAACGGCAAGTAAATTGACAAAATCGACGCCCACAACTACTTTGTGTTCTACTCATGCATAGAAACTACGCATAGACCTAGCTCATGATGCCACTGATGGGGAACGTAGCTGAAATAAAAAAACTTCTACGCATCACCAAGATCAATCTATGGAGTAATCTAGCAACAAGGGAGGGGGAGTGCATCTACATACCCTTGTAGATCGCTAAGCGGAAGCATTGCAAGAACGCGGATGAGGTAGTCGTACTCGTTGCGATTCAGATCGCGGCCGAATCCGATCTAAGCACCGAAGAACGGTGCCTCCACGTTCAACACACGTGCAGCCCGGTGACGTCTCCCATGCCTTGATCCAGCAAGGAGAGAGGGAGAGGTTGGGGAAGACTCCGTCCAGCAGCAGCACAACGGCGTGGTGGTGGTGGAGGAGCGCGGTACTCCAGCAGGGCTTCGCCAAGCACTACGAGAGACGAGGAGGGAGAGAGGTAGGGCTGCGCCAAGAGGGAGAGCAAATCATGTGTTGGGCAGCCCCCATACCTCAAGTATATATAGGGGAAGAGGAGGGGCTGCGCCCCCACCTAGGGTTCCCTCCCCAGGGGTGGCGGCAGCCCCCAGATCCCATCTGGGTGGCGGCCAAAGGGGAGAGAGGGGGGCGCACCTAGGGTGGGCCTTAGGGCCCGTCTGCTCCTAGGGTTTGCCCCTCTCCTCTTGAGGGCGCCTTGGGCCTTGGGGGGAGGCGCCCCAGCCCACCTAGGGGCTGGTCCCTTCCCACTATTGGCCCACGTAGTCCTCTGGGGCTGGTGGCCCCTCCCGGTGGACCCCCGGACCCTTCCGGTGGTCCCGGTACATTACCGGTGACGCCCGAAACTCTTCCGGTGGCCAAAACGGGACTTCCCATATATAAATCTTTACCTCCGGACAATTCCGGAACTCCTCCTGACGTCCGGGATCTCATCTGGGACTCTGAACAACATTCGGTAACCACGTATATCTATTCCCTATAACCCTAGCGTCATCGAACCTTAAGTGTGTAGACCCTACGGGTTCGGGAACCATGCAGACATGACCGAGACGTTCTCCGGTCAATAACCAACAGCGGGATCAGGATACCCATGTTGGCTCCCACATGTTCCACGATGATCTCATCGGATGAACTATGATGTCGGGGATTCAATCAATCCCGTATACAATTCCCTTTGTCTACCGGTATAGTACTTGCCCGAGATTCGATCGTCGGTATCCCGATACCTTGTTCAATCTCGTTACCGGCAAGTCTCTTTACTCGTTCCGTAACACATCATCCCATGGTCAACTCCTTGGTCACATTGTGCACATTATGATGATGTCCTACCGAGTGGGCCCAGAGATACCTCTCCGTTTACACGGAGTGACAAATCCCAGTCTCGATTCGTGCCAACCCAACAGACACTTTCGGAGATACCTGTAGTGCACCTTTATAGCCACCCAGTTACGTTGTGACGTTTGGTACACCCAAAGCATTCCTACGGTATCCGGGAGTTGCACAATCTCATGGTCTAAGGAAATGATACTTGACATTAGAAAAGCTTTAGCAGACGAACTACACGATCTTGTGCTAGGCTTAGGATTGGGTCTTGTCCATCACATCATTCTCCTAATGATGTGATCCCATTATCAACGACATCCAATGTCCATGGTCAGGAAACCGTTACCATCTATTGATCAACGATCTAGTAAACTAGAGGCTCACTAGGGACATGGTGTTGTCTATGTATCCAGACATGTATCTGAGTTTCCTATCAATACAATTTTAGCATGGATAATAAACGATTATCATGAACAAGGAAATATAATAATAACCAATTTATTATTGCCTCTAGGGCATATTTCTAACAGTCATCGTTGTTATTGAATTACTCCGTTTCTCCATGAACTTAATACACTAGATGCATGCTGGATAGTGGTCGATGTGTGGAGTAATAGTAGTAGATGCAGGCAGGAGTCTTTCTACTAATCTCGGACATGATGCCTATATAATGATCATTGCCTGGATATCATCATGATTATTCGAAGTTCTATCAATTTCCCAATAGCAATTTGTTCACCCACTGTTTGCTATTTTTCTCGAGAGAAGCCACTAGTGAAACCTACGGCCCTCGGGTCTCTTTCTCATATATTTGCCTTTGCGATCTACTTTTCCTTTGCATTTATTTTCAGATCTATTAAACCAAAAATACCTTGCTGTAATTTATTCTTATTTATTTTATTTGGCGTTCGATCTATCAATCTACTACAATTTTATCTCACGTCCGTTTGCCTATCTTGAGGCGCCGTACCCGGAAGGGAATTACAACCCCTTTAACACGTCGGGTTGCGAGGATTTGTTATCTGTGTGCAGGGGCTGTTTACGTTGTGTTGCTTGGATCTCCTACTGGTTTGATAACCTTGGTTTCATATCTGAGGGAAATACCTACCGCCGCTATGCTGCATCATCCCTTCCTCTTTGGGGAAATACCGACGTAGCTTGAAGCGACATCAAGGTCCCCATAGGTCTTTGGGCCAGCAATGAGATGTGAGACATAGCTCTCTCCGTCGGAGTCTTGGGACGACATATTTTCAGAACTGTGCAGAAAACAACAAGAAAAGAGAACAGAGGATTTCTCCGCGATACGATGATTAACAGGTTCGGGAAGTATATATAGATTTTTTTTATCTTGGAGGACAAGCATATGGTAGAAAAATGGAGTCCGGAAGGTGTCCCAGGTGGGTCCCACCTGGGACACCTTCCGGACTCCGTTGGTGTCTTGTGCCCACCAGGGGACGCTTCCTGGAAGTTTCTTTATTTCCTAATTTTTTAAATATACCAAAACTAATAAAAAATATTTTTGTGGATATTTCAGAGTCCGTTTACTTACCGAATCACGTACCTCCTTATTTTCACAATTCTGGAGTGTTCTGGAAGGACTCTTTTATGTGTTGTTCTAACTCAAGATGCAAATTCGTTGCCCATTGACAACCTTGGGGTTAGTACCTTCGGAATTATTTATTTTGATGGCTCCAGACCGATAAACCTCCTCGATAACATAGGGGCCTTCCCATTTTGAGAGGAGTTTTCCTACAAAGAATCTGAAATGAGAGTTGTACAAAAGAACAAATTCTCCAACTTTAAACTCACGCTTTTGGATTCTTTTATCATGCCATCTTTTAACTTTTTCTTTAAATAACTTGACATTTTCATAAGCTTGGGTTCTCCATTCATCTAAAGAGCTAATATCAAGTAGCCTCTTTTCACCGGTGAGTTTGAATTCATAGTTGAGTTCTTTGATTGCCCAATATGCTTTATGTTCTAAATCAAGAGGCAAATGACAAGCTTTTCCATAAACCATTTTATAAGGAGACATACCCATAGGATTTTTATATGCTGTTCTATAGGCCCAGAGTGCATCACCTAATTTCTTAGACCAATTCTTCCGGGACCTATTAACAGTCTTTTGCAAAATTAATTTTATCTCTCTATTGCTAAGTTTAACTTGACCACTAGATTGAGGATGATAAGGTGATGCAATTCTATGGTTAACATCATACTTAGAAAGTATTTTACGGAAAGCACCATAAATAAAGTGTGAACCACCATTAGTCATTAAATATATAGGGACTCCAAACCTTGGGAAAATAACTTCCTTAAGCATTTTAATAGAGGTGTTGTGATCAGCACTACTGGTTGGAATAGCTTCTACCCATTTAGTAACATAATCAACAACAACCAAAATATGTGTATATGATACGTCCATTTTGCATCATGTCTTCTTACTGTTATTTATAATGTTTTCACCCATAATAATGCTTTTTGGAGTAATTCTAATGCCTTTTCTCTCATAATTTACAAGGTACACACCAAGAGGGAGAATTCCGACAGCAGGAAATCTGGACCTGAAAAAGCTACGTCAGGCTACCTATTCTGCACAACTCCAAATGAGCTGAAACTTCACGGGGATTTTCATGGGATATATAAAAATTATTGGAGCAAATAACCACCAGAGGGGGGCCACCAGGTGGCCACAACCCACCTGGGCGCGCCAGGGCCCCCAGGCGCGCCCTGGGGGGTTGTGGCCTCCTCGGCCCACCTCCGGTGCCCATCTTCTGGTATATAAGTCATTTTGACATATAAAAAATAAGGGGAGGACTTTCGGGACGAAGCGCCGCCGCCTCGAGGCGGAACTTGGGCAGGAGCACTTTTGCCCTCCGGCGGAGCGATTCTGCCGAGGGAACTTCCCTCCCGGAGGGGGAAATCATCGTCCTCATCATCACCAACAACTCTCCCATCTTGGGGAGGGCAATCTCCATCAACATCTTCAATAGCACCATCTCATCTCAAAACCTAGTTCATCTCTTATGTTCAATCTTGTTACCGGAACTATAGATTGGTGCTTGTGGGTGACTAGTAGTGTTGATTACATCTTGTAGGTTGATTACTATATGGTTTATTTGGTGAAAGATTATATGTTCAGATCCAATATGCTATTTAAAACTCCTCTGATCATGAGCATGTTTATCATTTGTGAGTAGTTACTTTTGTTCTTGAGGTCACGGGAGAAATCATGTTGCAAGTAATCATGTGAACTTGATATGTGTTTGATATTTTGCTAGTATGTATGTTGTGATTCCCTTAGTGGTGTCATGTGAACGTCGACTACATGACACTTCACCATATTTGGGCCTAAGGGAATGCATTGTGGAGTAGCAATTAGATGGTGGGTTGCGAGAGTGATAGAAACTTAAACCCCAGTTTATGCGCTATTCCGTAAGGGACCGATTGGATCCCAAAGTTTATGCTATGGTTAGAATTTATTCTTAATACTTATCTCGTAGTTGCGGATGCTTGCGGGAGGGTTAGTCATAATTAGGAGGTTATTCCAAGTAAGAAAAACACCTAAGCACCGGTCCACCCACATATCAAATTATCAAAGTAGCGAACACGAATCGAACCAACATGATGAAAGTGACTAGATGAAATTCTCGTGTACCCTCAAGAACGTTTTGCTTATCATAAGATACCATTTTGGCCTGTCCTTTGCCTCAAAAGGATTGGGCTACCTTGCTGCACTTTTGTTACTACTATCGTTACTTGCTTGTTACAAATTATCTTGCTATCAAACTACTCTGCTACTTACAATTTCAGCACTTGCAGACACTACCTTACTGAAAACTACTTGTCATTTCCTTCTGCTGCTCGTTGGGTTCGACACTCTTACTTATCGAAAAGAGCTACAATTGATTCTCTATACTTGGGTTCGACACTCTTCCTTATCGAAAAGAGCCAAGTGAGCTAGGCTCACTTTCCTTGAAATAAAATTAATTTTGCAAAGGACTGTTAATAGGTCCAGGAAGAATTGGTCCAAGAAACTAGATGATGCACTTTGGGCTTATAGAACAACATATAAAAATCCTATGGGTATGTCTCCATATAAAATGGTTTATGGAAAAGCTTGTCATTTGCCTCTTGAGTTAGAACATAAAGCATATTATATAGTTAAAGAGCTCAACTATGATTTTAAACTTGCTGGTGAAAAGAGGTTATTTGATATTAGCTCTCTAGATGAATGGAGAACCCAAGCTTATGAAAATGCAAAATTATTTAAAGAAAAAGTTAAAAGATGGCATGACAAAAGAATTCAAAAGCGCGAGTTTAAAGTTGGAGAATATGTTCTTTTGTACAACTCTTGTTTCAGATTCTTTGTAGCAAAACTCCTCTCAAAATGGGAAGGCCCTTATGTCATCGAGGAGGTTTACCGGTCCGGAGCCATCAAAATAAATAATTCCGAATGTACTAACCCGAAGGTTATCAATGGGAAACGAATAAAGCATTATATCTCAAGTACGCCCATTAATATTGAAAGTAATATTATCCAAACTTTGACACTAGAAGAGCACATAAAAGAGTCCTTCCGGAGCACTCCAGAATCATGAAAATAAGGAGGTACGTGATACGGTAAGTGAACAGACTCCGAAAAATCCGCAAAAATATTTTTTATCAGTTTTGGAATATTTAAGAATTTTGGGAATAAAGAAACTTACAGGAAGTGTCCCCTGGTGGGCACAAGACACCAGGGAGCCCCAGGCATGCCTGGCGCGCCCAGGTGGTTTGTGCCCAGCTGGGACACCTTCCGTACCCCATTTTTTTCCGTATGCTTGTCCTCCAAGATAAAAAATCTATATATACTTCTCGAACCTGTTAACCACCGTATCGCGAAGAAATCCTCTGTTCCCTTTTTCCTTGCTGGTTTTTGTCAGATCCGATCTACCATGGCCTCTTCAAGCTCCTCCAAGGACAAGTTCTTCAAGAACGTCATCAAACCTTATCTGCGGGAGGTGGTGCAGCACCCTCAAACCATCCAGATGCATGAGGGGGTGCTGTACATCCGCGATGAGCAAGGTCCCAAGGGCACGGGAACCGTGGAGGCTAGGCTTGAAGCCATGGAGCAGGAAGTCTTTTGGTGCAAGGGGATGGTGGAGCATGGGCTCAATGCTAATCACCTTATGATCGCGGACCTTTCCCGTGATCTCAAGGTGGATGGCAAGCCCATGAAGGAAATCGTCTTCACCCTCAACGAGCAAATCAACTTCCTCCAAAGCCAGATCTATGACCTCAAAAACCAGGTCTTTGAATATGAGGCGAGGTTCAAAGGTATGAGTTTGGCTGCTAGTTGCAGGACCTGTGAGACTCACTCCTCCTCTTATGATGGTGGACCACTGCCATGGAAATCAGAGGACAAGATGTCTCCTTCATCACCATCATCTTCTTCACCACCAAAGGAGAACTGAGTATCGGGTATGGGCACACCCCTTGGCTCCCGCCAAACTTGGGGGAGGTGCCCTGGTATCGTATCATCGCACTATCTTATTACTTTTACTTATTTTAGTTCAATCTTTTGTATTAGATGAATAAAAGTTTAGTTCGATCCTTTCTTCTTTAAGAGTTTGCTTAGTGATCTATCCTTGTAATCGTGTGCAAGTTATATAATAAAGTTTAGTTTGAGTTTTTGCTTTCTTTACTTTCATGTTGCAAATAAAAGAAAAGAAATAAAAAAAGAAAGGAAAGAAATAAATCAATAAGATTATATACTAATCCTATGGTAGGTGATGGCACCACATAAGGAAAAGTATAAGTAGAAAATTTTATTAGTGATTGACAAACATAGCATTAGTCAATGATGCAACTCATGAAAGAATTAATAAGGGAAGAGAAGATTCACATATAAATATACTATCCTAGAAATCTTTTGTGATTGTGAGCCCTTATCAAAATATTATATGCCAAAAAATTTGACGTTGGACAAGGAAGACAACTTAATGGTTTATGTTTGTTTATATTCACATAGAAGTCATATTGTCATAGATCCTTTAACATGTGATGCTTGCCCCCCTATCTTTGCTAGCCAAAAATGCCGCACTAAGTAGAGATACTACTTGTGCATCCAAAAACCCTTAAACCCAAATCCTATTTTCAAGTGTCCACCATACCTACCTAGGGATTGAGAAAGATCCCTCAAGTAAGTTGTCAACGATGCAAAAAGGCAATAAAAATTGCTTCTAAAAGTGTGAGATCATTTAGTGTAAGAGAAAATTGAGCATTGTACGAACTTGTATGACAAAGAATAAAAGAAAAAAACTGCATAATAAAGGTTGTCATCTTAAGGGGCAATACAACGTGATGTTCTCTTGCACTAAGGGATTGAGCATACAAACAAATAATTGCATGGCAACCTCTGCTTCCCTCTGTGAAGGGCCTATCTTTTACTTTTATGTATTTACTTTTATGCAAAGAGTCAAAGTTTTCCTTCTATTCCTTTTATTTTTCTCCTTTGGCAAGCATCATGTGGTGAGGAAATTTCTAGGCACATATGTCCAGTTGAATATAGATAGCATGAGTTATTATTGTTGACATCACCCTTGAGGTGAGTATGTTGGGAGGCGAAACTATAAGCCCCTATCTTTCTATGTGTCCGATTGAAACGTTTTGCTCATGGGTATGAGGTGAGTGTTAGCAATCATAGAAGACAATATGATGGTTGAGTATGTGGACTTGCCTAAAGGCTCCGATACGAGACCCTTCCTGAAAAGATGATGAACTGTAGTTGCAAAGTTGACTGAGAACATAGTTTGTTGGTTTCTAATAGAGTCTTTGCTTTATACTTCGATTGTGTGATGAACTATTACTTATTCATGAGAAGTATATGATAAAAGTTCTATGATAAAAGTCCTATGTTTAATTTTGTTGCTGTTATAATAACAAACATGATGCTTCTATGTCTGTATTTTGTTTTTATCAACACCTCTCTCTCAAAGCATGTGGACATGTTTTTTGATTTCGGTTTTCGCTTGAGGACAAGCAGGGTCTAAGCCCTGGGGGGTTGTGGCCTCCTCGGCCCACCTCCGGTGCCCATCTTTTGGTATTTAAGTCATTTTGACCTAGAAAAAATAAGGGGGGGACTTTCAGGACGAAGCGCCGCCGCCTCGAGGCGGAACTTGGGCAGGAGCACTTTTGCCCTCCGGCGGAGCGATTCCGCCGGGGGAACTTCCCTCCCGAAGGGGGAAATCATCGTCCTCATCATCACCAACAAATCTCCCATCTTGGGGAGGGCAATCTCCATCAACATCTTCAATAGCACCATCTCATCTCAAACCCTAGTTCATCTCTTGTGTTCCATCTTGTTACCGGAACTATAGATTGGTGCTTGTGGGTGACTAGTGGTGTTGATTACATCTTGTAGTTGATTACTATATGGTTTATTTGGTGGAAGATTATATGTTCAGATCCAATATGCTATTTAATACTCCTCTCATCATGAGCATTTTTATCATTTGTGAGTAGTTACTTTTGTTCTTGAGGTCACGGGAGAAATCATGTTGCAAGTAATCATGTGAACTTGATATGTGTTCGATATTTTGATAGTATGTATGTTGTGATTCCCTTAGTGGTGTCATGTGAACGTCGACTACATGACACTTCACCATATTTGGGCCTAAGGGAATGCATTGTGGAGTAGAAATTAGATGATGTGTTGTGAGAGGGACAGAAGCTTAAACCCCAGTTTATGCGCTATTTCGTAAGGGACCGATTGGATCCAAAAGTTTAATGCTATGGTTAGAATTTATTCTTAATACTTATCTCGTAGTTGTGGATGCTTGCGGGAGGGTTAATCATAAGTAGGAGGTTTGTTCAAGTAAGAACAGCACCTAAGCACCGGTCCACCCACATATCAAATTATCAAAGTATCGAACATGAATTAAACCAACATGATGAAAGTGACTAGATGAAATTCCCGTGTACCCTCAAGAACGCTTTGCTTATCATAAGACACCGTTTTGGCCTGTCCATTGCCTCAAAAGGATTGGGCTACCTTGCTGCACTTTTGCTACTACTATCGTTACTTGCTCGTTACAAATTATCTTGCTATCAAACTACTTCGCTACTTACAATTTCAGCACTTGCAGACACTACCTTACTGAAAACTACTTGTCATTTCCTTCTGCTCCTCGTTGGGTTCGACACTCTTACTTATCGAAAAGAGCTACAATTGATCTCATATACTTGTGGGTCATCATATACCCGAACATCAAAAGGTTCAACGGCAAGTGAATAATTCATAGGAATTTCTTGACGCTTACCGATATTACCTATTCTTTGACATTCATCACAAGATAAGACAAACTTACGGGCATCCTTGAAGAGAGTAGGCCAATAAAATCCAGATTGAATACCCTGTGAGCAGTTCTATCTCCAGCATGATGCCTCCATAAGCTTCGGAGTGCATTTCCGTAGGATTTGTCCCTGTTCATGCTCAGGTAAACAATGTCTAATAATACCATCTACTCCTTCGTTATAAAGATGTGGGTCATCCCAAAACTAATGTCTTAAATCATAGAAGATTTTTTTTCTTTTGTTGGTATGTAAAACTAGGTGGTAAATATTTAGCAACAATGTAATTAGCATAATCAGCATACCAAGGAGTATTATGAGCGACATTTATTGCAGCTAACTGCTCATCAGGAGAGCTATCATCAATAGGTAGTGGGTCATCAGGCAAATTTTCAAGCCTAGACAAATTATCAGCTACTGGGTTCTCAGCTCCTTTTCTATCAATGATATGTAAATCAAATTCTTGTAACAGGAGAACCCATCGAATAAGTCTAGGTTTAGCATCTTTTCTTTCCATGAGATATTTAATAGCATCATGGTCTGTATGAGCAGTTACTTTTGAATCAACAATATAAGGTCTACATTTATCACAAGCAAACACCACTGCTAAGAATTCTTTTTCGGTAGTAGCATAATTTCTTTGAGCACTGTCTAGAGTTTTACTAGCATAATGAATAACATTTAGTTTGTTATCAACTATTTTTCCTAGAATAGCACCAATAGCATAAGCACTAGCATCACACATAATGTCAAAAGGCAAGTTCCAATCAGGTGGTTGAACAATAGGTGCAGAAATTAAGGCTTTCTTGAGTGTTTCAAAGGCTTCTAAACAATCATCATCAAAAACAAAAGGAATATCCTTCTGCAAGAGACTAGTAAGAGGCCTAGAAATTTTAGAAAAGTCTTTGATAAATCTCCTATAGAAACCAGCATGACCTGGGAAACTACGAATACCTTTTATATCTTTAGGACATGGCATTTTCTCAATGGCATCAACCTTAGCTTGGTCCACTTCAATACCTCTTTCAGATATTTTATGACCCAAGACAATGCCTTCATCAACCATAAAGTGGCACTTCTCCCAATTCAAGACAAGATTTGTTTGTTCACATCTCTTCTAAACTCACTCAAGATTGCATAAACAATCATCAAAAGACTTCCCATAAACAGAAAAGTCATCCATGAAACCTCAACAATCTTTTCACAAAAAGTCAGAGAATATAGCAGTCATACATCTTTGAAAGGTAGCAGGTGCATTACATAAACCAAAAGGCATACGTCTATAAGCATAGGTTCCAAAGGGACAAGTAAAAGTGGTCTTTTCTTGATCAGGTTGAGAAACAGGTATTTGTGAAAAGCCAGAATATCCATCAAGGAAGCAAAAGTGTGTGTGCTTAGATAATCTTTCAAGCATTTGATCAATAAAAGGCAAAGGGTAATGATCTTTTCTAGTTGCTTTATTTAATTTTCTAAAATCAATTACCATTCTATAGCCTGTAACAATTCTTTGTGGAATAAGTTCATTCTTATCATTAGGAACAACAATAATACCTCCCCTCTTAGGGACACAATGAAAAGTAATCACCCATCTACTATCAGCTATAGGATTGATTATACCTGCCTCCAGAAGCTTTAAGATTTCCGTCCTTACCACTTCTTTCATCTTCGGATTTAACCGACGTTGGTGATCAACAACGGGCTTAGCATCAGGTTCCGTATTAATTTTGTGCTGACATAGAGTGGGACTAATGCCCTTTAAATCATCAAGAGTATATCCAATAGCATCTCGGTGCTTCCTTAGAACTTTCAATAATCTTTCTTCTTCATGTTCTGAAAGGTTAGCACTAATAATAACATGATATATTTTCTTTTCATCACGATAAGCATATTCCAAAGTGTCTGGCAATTGTTTTAATTCAAACACAGGATCACCTTTAGGTGGAGGAGGACCTCCTAGAGTTTCAATAGGCAAATTGTGTTTAAGTAGAGGACGTTGTTGAAAGAAAATTTTATCTATTTCATTTCTTTCATGCATATGTAAATCATTTTCATGGTCTAGCAAATATTGTTCTAAAGTATCAGTAGGTGGTACAGCAATAGAAGTAAGACCAATCAATTCATCCTTACTAGGCAATTCTTTTTCATGAAGCTTTCTACTAAACTTGGAAAAATTAAACTCATGAGACTCATCACCAAAACTAACACCGACAGTTTGTTTCTTACAATCTATCTTAGCATTAACGGTGTTCAAGAAAGGCCTACCAAAGATAATGGGACAAAAGTCATCTTGTGGGGAACCAAGAACAAGAAAATCAGTAGGGTATTTTATTTTCCCACACAAGACTTCAACATCTCTAACAATCCCAATTGGTGATATAGTGTCTCTATTAGCAAGTTTAATAGTAACACCTATGTCTTCTATCTCTGCGGGTGCTATGTCTTTCATAATTTATTGATATAAGGTGTAAGGAATAGCACTCACACTAGCACCTATGTCACATAAACCATGATAACAGTGATCTTCTATTTTAACTGAGACGACGGGCATGCCAACAACAGGTCTATGTTTATCCTTTTTATCAGGTTTGGCAATTCTAGCAGCTTCTTCACAGAAGTAAACAACATGCCCATCCATATCTTCTTCCAAGTGATCTTTAACCATAGCAATACTAGGTTCTACTTTGATTTGTTCATCAGGTTTAGCTGTTTTAATATAGCTTTTGTTAACCTAATATAGCTTTGGTTAACCACAGTTGAAACTTTAGCATGTTCATTTATCCTAATAGGGAAAGGTGGTTTCTCAATATAAGTAGTAGGAATAACTGGATCAACTTTATAAAGTACAGTTTCTTCTTTAATTGGTACCGGTTCTTTAATTTCTTCTTTAATAGGTGGGTGATATTTAAACTGAAGGAAATATGCCCTAGAGGCAATAATAAAGTTGTTATTTATATTTCCTTATATCATGATAAATGTTTATTATTCATGCTAGAATTGTATTAACCGGAAACTTTGTACATGTGTGAATACATAGACAAACAGAGTGTCACTAGTATGCCTCTACTTGACTAGCTCGTTAATCAAAGATGGTTAAGTTTCCTAGCCATGGACAAAGAGTTTTCATTTGATGAACGGGGTCACATCATTAGAGAATGATGTGATTGACTTGACCCATCCATTAGCTTAGCACGATGATTGTTTAGTTTGTTGCTATTGCTTTCTTCATGACTTATACATGTTCCTATGACTATGAGATTATGCAACTCCCGAATACCAGAGGAACACTTAGTGTGCTATCAAACGTCACAACGTAACTGGGTGACTATAAAGATGCTCTACAGGTGTCTCCGATGGTGTTTGTTGAGTTGGCATAGATCGAGATTAGGATTTGTCACTCCGATTGTTGGAGAGGTATCTCTGGGCCCTCTCGGTAATGCACATCACTATAAGCCTTGCAAGCAATGTGGCGGGATGATGCATTACGGAACGAGTAAAGAGACTTGCCGGTAACGAGATTGAACTACGTATTGAGATACCGACGATCGAATCTCGGGCAAGTAACATACCGTTGACAAAGGGAACAACGTATGTTGTTATGCGGTTTGACTGATAAAGATCTTCGTAGAATATGTAGGAACCAATATGAGCATCCAGGTTCCGCTATTGGTTATTGACCGGAGATGAGTCTCGGTCATCTCTACATAGTTCTCGAACCCGTAGGGTCCGCACGCTTAACGTTCGGTGACGATCGGTATTATGAGTTTATGTGTCTTGATGTACCGAAGGTTGTTTGGAGTCCCAGATATGATCACGGAGATGATGAGGAGTCTTGAAATGGTAGAGACATAAAGATCGATATATTGGACGGCTATGTTCGGACATTGGAAGGGTTCCGCGTGATCTCGGATAAAACCAGAGTGCCGGAGGGTTACCGAACCCCCCCCCCCCGGGAAGTTATTGGGCCCTTAGTGGGCTTTAGGGGAGAGAGAGGGCTGCAGCGAGGAGGTGGCGCCCCCCCAAGGGAGTCCGAATTGGACTAGGGGAAGGGGGTGCGGCCCCTCTTTCCCTCTCCCTCCCCCTCTCCTTCCTTTCCCCTCCCGGTTCAATATCCGGCGTATCTTGTAGTAGGGGTCCTAAGCTAGGCGTCTTGGAGCGATGGTTACATGGACACGGGGTTTTACCCAGCTTTGGGCTCTCTTGATGAGATAATACCCTACATGCTGCTTTTGATTGTAATCATATGGGTGTAGTACGGAGTACATGTATCTACCACGAGATTGTAGTAAATGAATATGATATTGGTCTATTGACTAGCCTGGCCTTGGTTTATATAACACACCGGAGGCCTAGGGTTTAGGAGAGTCCTTGTCTTGGGCGCCAAGTCTTGTGGAGTCTTCCTTGTATGCGGCAGGGACTGTCCGAACTGGCCCATGAGTATACGGCCATGGGGGTCCTCGGCCCAATCTAACTGATCGGGAGACGACGTAGTGAGTACCCCCTAGTCCTGAACCGGTCTTCAAGTTGGGGACGCTCCTCGATTCTTCCGAACTGTTCTTCCTCTTCGGTCGTCGGTCTTGAAAATTGGTTCAACAAATCTTTTCATCTTCGATCTTGAGGATCGCCGAAGTGCATCCGAAGAGTTTACACGTCGGGTATCCGAGGAGCCCCTTTAAGTTTCCGGCCTTTATCAATGCCTTGTTATTTTTATGCCACACCTCGGGTTTGAAGTTGTTCCCAGGCGGCAGTGTCCTCTTGCGTCCGAGCTCCAATGCCGGACCGCATTCGAGGTATCTTTTGCAGCCGAGCACTAACGCCGGACCGCTTCCGAGCTCCAACGCCGGAATGTATTCGAAGAGTCTTGTTACAGCCGAGCTCCGACGCCGGACCGCATCCGAGCTCCAACGCCGAACTATGTCCAAGCTCCAACTCCGGAGTGTATCCGAGGTGTCATAGCTCACCTTGGTTAAAAAAGTTGAAGGAGTTTGAAGGGGTTAGCCGAGCTTTAGTCCCGGAAATGCCCTCTATAGATCCAGCCGCTTGCATCCGAGCTTTATGCCGGACTGCTTCCAAGATGACGCACCACCTCGGGCTTGGGCTGATTGTTTGCGGATTTTATTTCCGATGCGGTAAATTTATTTGCTGACGAGATGTATTGCCAGTAGCCCTCAAGGTGTGTGTCGGCCTAAAACTCGAGATGCACCTGAAGGAAAACATGAAACCGCTGATCCTAGTAGCCCCTGAGACTCAGGTCGATGCGCGAAATCGGCCTGAGGATCGACTCCTAGCTCGGCAGCTACGTAGGAATAGAAACGTAGTGTAATATATGAGAGATAATAGTGATCGGCGAACGGGCCCTTGAGAAAGGGTTTTGAGAAGTCACCGTAATATACTAGCTTGATGCCGGATAGGTCCATATGGTACCTATTGTTGTCCGAAGACGTGTTTGCGCATAGTTCAGTTAAGCCGAACACCGAGCACTTTGAATTTTCTGCATTGAATAGGCGATGCAGTAGCCCCTGAGACACTCGTCGGGTGGCAACACTAGATCAGGGGATCGATGTACCCCTTTAATATTTGTAAATAATAAGCATGAAGCCCAGTAGCCCCTGAGCCTTAATGTGGGCACGGGTGGCCGAATTAAGGATCGATATCCGAAGTAAAATCACAAATTATGTGTAATGATTCTATGTATCCAAGTACTCTACATCATCAATGCTCGGATCCACATTGTACAAAACTTTGTTGACCGACCATCGGCTTCAACCTCCTCGGCCAGTAGCCGGGGAGTGTTTGTCCCACTTTATAAAGCCTTTACAAGGGCAAAGATTTACGACAAACAAGGGAATCCGGCCATACGATTTTATAAACAAAGGTACGTGGAGAGATATGTTATACTACTTTTTAACATAAGAAACATCTTCCAAAGAAAGTGGCCCCGCTATCGGTTCCTTTCTTTGGGTTGTCATGCCAACCATGATCATGAAACCTCACCTCCGATCAATGCAGGAGAAAAATATTGAGGATTTAGTTCGGGGAAAGTTCCCAAACTCTATGGTATTAATGAACCAAATTTTCACTTCCGTCGTTGACGACCAATGTGATACTTTAAGATTGCTAGCTTTCGGCTTCACCCAGTCTGAGGTACTAACTCGGATGACCCGGTAGTAACAATCACAGAGGTGCTCCCTTTACCGCCTAGTCGAACAATCGGGAACGTAGGGGTAAGCACAGGAGCTAGGCAACCCAGCTTGGCCAAAATCTTAAGTCAAATTGATGCATATTTATGGCTTTATAACGATGATTGCGGAAGGCAGCCCTCGTATGTGAAATACAAACGTCGATGATATGTTTATTTTGACTCTGTTGCGACCGTTTATCAGTTGAAAGTGGCCCATCGTCGGCTTCCAGCCCCTTGTAGATGCTACGCAGGGTGTTGTCGCATTAACAAAACAACCCTTAGCCAACATCTTGGTGCCCGAAGGCGGTTGTGTTAGCGGAAACGAGGCAATCAGATATGCGGGCTTTATAACTTTCACTTAGTCATAGGAGCTTAAAGTTGGGAGGCCAGTTACTAGCCCCTGGTTAGTGTTTGGCTACAGTCAAGGTCAAGCCGTAAACACTTCGGTCAACGTTATGAACGGACCGTTATTTAACACGGGGTGACCTCTATCGATCTTTATAGTTTAATACAGTCATCGGATCGCTGACCAGTTTATACTTATTGTGACAGTCAGTTTTCGGCTTTCTCCACTGAGGCGCTTAACCATGCTAGCTGGAGGCACAATCACAGTGGTTCTCCCTTTGTGCACCTAGCCGAACAAAGCGAAACATAGGCGGCAAGCATAGGAGCCAGGCAACCCAACTATTGACCGAAGCCACAATTCGAAATCAATGCATATATAGCAATATCCAAGCATGTTTTTGCCGAATCTCTAAGGGTGTCCGGCGTTGCACTAGGAAACTAATGCTGGAAACACAGAAATAGTTTAAAAGTGCCATGGGCTTGGAAAACCAAAAACTTCAGTAAAAACTGGTCGTCTGAACTAGATCAAGTGTTTGGTGCCAAATCGAAAATTGGTCTTAGAGAGGAAAAAAATTGTGCTTCTATCGTGCTTTAACATGACACATCATATCTCAAGACTTCAAGCGGGTCAGCCTACGGCTTGAACCTTCTATCCCGAAGGCGGAGTACTTTTCATTAGGCCAGTTTAGCAAACTAAACTCTAGCAGCTTTGAGAGATAAATTAGGCTCTTCAGCTATTGACCACACACTCGCGTCAAAAAAGGGAGTGATAGAAAAAGACTTTGCAACGACTAAGAAGAAAACACTGATTATAAAATGGCTCATGTAAATTTAAGAGCCCTCAAGTGACTTGGGTAGAAGAATTTTATGTATAATGATTGTATGTACTGAAGTACTTATATCATATCTATGTTCACCCGAACTTTAAACGCGTCTTAACCGACCATCGGCTTCTTCCTCTTCGGTCAAGGGCCGAAAAGTGTTATGTACCCCACCTGTTGAGAATATCGACGGTGTTTCCGATAACCAGGCAGTCAAGCCATAAGGCTGTAACAGACAAAGCATGCTCAGGGAACTTATGCTATATTGCTGACGAAGTGTAAGAAGCATCTTCGAAGAAAATAGTACCCCCACCGATACCTTTCTTCGGTTGCTCATTGTTACTATGAGAGTTGTGCAATAGATTTTTTGTATTCATGAGTTCCATTGTGTGCCGACCATGATTGAAAACAATAAGAGCGCTAGCTTTTGGCTTCACTCAGTCTGAGGTCCGAGCTCGGATGACCCGATCGTGACAATCGCAGAGGTGCTCCCTTTACTCCCTAGCCGAACAATCGGGAACGAAGGGGTAAACACAGGAGCAAGGCAGCCCAGCTTGCGGAACACTTAAGTCAATCATCGTGCATATTGTGGCGTAATACACGAACAAGGAACAAAGCCATACAAGTATAATCATATGCAAAAGGAAAGGCTTCATTGTAACACCCACGATGCGGCTATATTTCCCACGTGTCGAGGCACGACTTGGAGGCATAACCGCATGGTGGTTTTGTCGCAAGAAGGGTCGTCTTCACACAATCCCATGTAATGAACAAGAATGGGATAAAGAGAGTTGGCTTACAATCGCCACTTCACACAACACATAAATAAAACATACATCCATCAGAGTACACACACGGGTCCGACTACAGAACCAAAAGAAAAGAAGACAAACCCAAATGCTAGATCCCCGATCATCCCAACTGGGCTCCACTACTGATCATCAGGAAACGAAACATATTAACGACCAAGTTCTTCATCGAGCTCTCACATTGAGCTGGGTAGCATCGCCTGCACTGGCATCATCGGCACCTGCAACTGTTTTGGTAGAATATGTGAGTCACGAGGACTCAGCAATCTCACACCCGCGAGATCAAGACTATTTAAGCTTATGGGTAGGAAAGGGGTAATGAGGTGGAGCTGCAGCAAGCACTAAGCAAATATGGTGGCTAACATACGCAAATAAGAGCGAGAAGAGAAGCAACGCAACGGTCGTGAAGCTATAAGTGATCAAGAAGTGATCCTGAAACTACTTACGTCCATACATAACCCAAACTGTGTTCACTTCCCGGACTCCGCCGAAAAGAGACCATCACGGTTACACACGCAGTTGATGCATTTCAATTAAGTCACGTGTCAAGTTCTCTACAACCGGACGTTAACAAATTCCCATCTGCCACATAACCGCGGACACGGCTCTCGAAAGTTTATACCCTGCAGGGGTGTCCCAACATAGCCCATTATAAGCTCTCACGGTCAAAGAAGGATATTCCTTCTCCCGGGAAGACACGATCAGTCTCAGAATCCCGGTTTACAAGATATTTTGACAATGGTAAAACAAGACCAGCAAAGCCGCCCGAATGTGCCAACAAATCCTGATAGGAGCTGCACATATCTCGTTCTCAGGGCACACAGGATTGTCCAAACTTCCGGTAGGCGAGCCCAGAGTTGCCCCTGGTGGCCACCGGCGGCTGACAGGTTGAACCAACACTCAGAGGAGCACTGGCCCGAGGTTTTAAAATAAAGATGAGCCTTGAGTCTGCAGAACCCAAGGGAAAAGGCTTAGGTGGCAAATGTTAAAACCAAGGTTGGGCCTTGCTGGAGGAGTTTTATTCAAAGCGAACTGTCAAGGGGGTCCCATAAATCACCCAACCGCGTAAGGAAAGCAACATCAAGGAACATAACATCGGTATGACGGAAACTAAGGCGGCAAGAGTGGAACAAAACACCAGGCATAAGGCCGAGCCTTCCACCCTTTACCAAGTATATAGATGCATTAATTAAATAAGAGATATTGTGATATCCCAAAAATATCCATGTTCCAACAAGGAACAAACTTCATCTTCACCTGCAACTACTAACACTATAAGAGGGGCTGAGCAAAAGTGGTAACATAGCCAAACAACGGTTTGCTAGGAAGGGTGAAAAGGTTAGAGGCTGACATGGCAATTTGGGAGGCTTGATAAACAAGTGGTAGGTAGCGCAAGCATTGTGATAGAACGAACAACTAGCAAAGCAAAGATAGAAGTGATATCGAGGGTAATGGTCATCTTGCCTGAAATCCCGCTAGGAAGAAGAACGAGTCCATGAAGAAGACAAACGGACGTAGACGAACGAATCCTCACAACTGCAACATAAGCGGAACTATCAAGGAGAAGCGCAACCGGAAAGAAGCAAACATCACGGTAAACACACAACCATAAACATGGCATGATGCACAATCAAGTATGATGTATGTCCGGTTTAAATGAAGCATGGCATGGCAAAATGCAACAAACAATACTACAAATTCAGTGGAGCTCAATACGCAACGAGTTGCATATTGACAAAACACCACATCAATTATTTAGTTCTCTCCCGTTTATGTACCCAACAATATTAAATGTTGTTAAACATGGCAATATGTGAAGCATAATAAAACTACCTATCTAGGCAAGTTTAAATGAGGCCGGAAACAACAAACAACAATTCCGGAAAAACCTCATGTACATATTTTAGATTTGGTACTGTTCTGCCCTAAACACAATTTTATTGTTGTTAAACAGAAAAATAAAGTGCACCATGTTAAACTGGGCATTTTTCTACCCCATTTACATATAAAGTTTATTAAATTCGGATCTACAGTTAATTAGTTATGAAATAAATCATTTTAACATGGCATTTACGCAAAATTAAACAAATAGCAAGGTTAAACATTTTAAACATGGATGAAAGTGGCATATTATGAAACTAGACAAAATTCTAAGCACTTTTCATATTTAAATCATTTTAATCCGATGCACCATTTGTGAGTTATTAAATGCATGATCTAGAGGGACTTTTCTGCAAAACTGGTAGTCTCTGGATAAATAGGTAAAATCGTTCCGCGAAAAAAAACATGAATCGGGCCGAATCTGGCTAGGCCAACAGTGCACAGGAGGCGGCTGCTCACATTGGGCCAACAGGCCGAAGGGGAAGCAGAGCGGTGGGCCGGCGGATCTGGGCCGCGGGAATGCAGCCCACGTGGACGCGGTCAACGGTGACGGGCGAGGTGTCGAGGCAGAGGCGCCATCCTTTACTCGACAAGAAGCAGAGCAGCGGCGCCCTGGAACTTGCGGGAGATGGCGAAGACAAGGGGGATCCAGCTGGATCCAAGACGGAGCGACCGGATCAGGGCAGCGGTGGTGGAGATCGGCGGAGACGAGCTTGAGGCGTCGGCCATGGGAGCTCCGTCGAGTTCCCTGAGGAGGAGAGCGGGCGGTTCCTGTCCAAGGCAGAGAGAGCCCGGAGAGAGAGAGAGATGAATACAGAGGGAGGAAGAAGAACGAGGGAAGGAGGCGGGGCATGGCGCTGGACCTGTGACCGCCGCCGGCGACGCTTGCAGGGAGGTCCGACGACCTGGGGAACGGATCGGGGCGGCGAGGAGCTCCTGTGCAGCACGGGTGCCCGCCTCCTGGTGGCTTGCACGGGCTGCAGGAGGGAGGCGTGGGGTCGCGAGGCCAAGGCAGGGGAACGGCAAGGCGGTGGCTGCCCCTGGGATCGAGACGAGGAGGGAGAGGAGGCACGGCCTCGGGCGTCTGGAAAACGGCGAGGACGACCGGAGCAGAGGAGGAGGAGACGCGCTGCCGTGGGGAGGCTCGGGGTTGGGCTGTTGCTGCGGGCTCGAGGAGAAGCAGAGGAGGCCGCGAGACGAGGTGGCTCTGGTCGCCGGTGGAGCTTGCTCCGGCGGCGCGGGCGATGGAGGCCAAGGGAGGTGAGGTGGTGGTGGCCTTGCGGGTGGCTACTGGTTGGATGGATGGATCGACGGAGAGCAGTGGCTGGGCGCGGAAGGAGATGGGCAGGTGGGTGGATCGGGGGGATCCCGAGGAAGATGCGGGAGAGAGTGGCGGCGGCGGCTAGGAGGATCCCTAGAAATTAGGGATTTGGTCTCGGTTTAGACTATTATATATAGCGAGTGGGTTAGGTTAGGGGCTATCTTCTCCCTCCGATCGTAATCGGGTGGACAAAAACAATAGGCTAGGGAGAGTCCAATAAAGAACCGAAGATACTTTCGGGATGTTAGGGGATGATCCGGACCCATCGGTAACAACAACCCGGGTCGGGTTCGGGACAATTTTCGGACGCGCGCGAGGGGTGGTCTGAGAGGGGTCGACAAAGACAAAGTGTCTGACAAAAGGCCCCGGAGAAGACAAGAGAGAAAACGAGGAGCAACGTTGCAAGTGTGGTTGGTCTCGAAACGGTCAACGAAAGCAAGGGGGACGCGGCAACTATGAGCGGATGCAAGTTTTATGAAAACATGCGGATGCAATGCGATGATGAATGCAACAAACAAATAAATACACACAACAATAACGAAAAAACATGGAAGCCGTCTGGAGCCTCGGTCTCGGGGCGTTACAACACTCCACCACTACAAGAGGATCTCGTCCCGAGATCTAAGGACGGCACCGGAAAAAAGCGGAAGAGGAAGAGAAGAGGTAAAGCTAAGTTGCTTCTTTGACAAATGAGTGAAACCACGAACCTTGAGAGATTGAACGAACGAAAAGAGAGAATACAAGGGAGATGAACGAGATTGAAAACACTCCGTTATCAAAGAGGAACAAGGAACATTGCGAGAACCTTTGTAGGTTGAAGAATATGAGACAAGAGCTTAACGGATCAAAAGGAATATGAAAGCACACCGGTAGAAAAGAGAAACAAGGAACACCATGTGAACCTTGGAGTTTGCAAAGCTATGAATGACGAGAACAATGGACGAGAAGTACATGCAAGCACTCCGGTTGAAACGAGATGTACAAGGAACGATAAGGATCAATTACGATAACGCTCCGGTTGGAAAATGGAAGAGATAGAATATGAACTTGGAAAAATGAAAGCACTTGGATGAGACTCCGCTTAAAAGAGGAATGGTAGACACAACACTCTGGTTAAATGGATAAGTAAGAAAAGAACACGATCCTCACAATTCGAGATGATGAGCGAAGAGAGCAACGTCACCATGCCTCCGGAAGAAATAATAGAAGATAGAACATTGGAATAAAAGAATGGAGATTAAAATGCCAACTTCTGCCACAAATGCGCTTGGAAAACACCCTTCCATGGAGGTAAGAACGGAGTACTTGGAAGACCAACAACGAAACGAACAAGCTTGTAGTGGGCTTATGGAAAACTTCTCAAGATAGAGGCGAAATTCTGCCACTACGGAAACAACTAATATAATTGATAACACCAACGAGATGAAAAACTTCTTTCACCAAGAGGATAGGAGAAAACTTGGATCATTGATAAGCACCATAATAGCAACATTCCTTAGGGAAGGCTTTAGGTGAAATATGACACAAGATAACTCCAACAAAGAGATTAAAGGATTGAAAAGATCTCATGAACGAATTGAAATTGATGGTTTTAAAATATGTCATTCCGGTCAACTTGTGAATCATGAACCATGAAGGGGGATTGTCAAGAATTATATAACACCATCTCGAAAGATAAGATAGAGAGAATTGCACTTCGGAATGCAAGATGAAGAATGCTTGAACTCCTCAAAACAAAACATGTGTAGAACACCATGTTTATCTTTGAGTATAGCTTGGTGGATCATAACTTCGAGAGAATTCTTGAAGAACAATTGAAGAATGAAAGGAATCCTTGATGAGCCACCATGTTGATCCTCCATGAAGAACTCCGATAATAAAAGAATGATCAAATGAAAGGGAAAGTTGAAAAGAACTCCGGGAGAAGCCTTGCAATGATTAGATGAAGCTTTGAAATGATATAATTGAAATAACTTGGAGCTTCGGAAAAAAAAATGAACAAATGAGATCAAGAATTTTGATGAATCTCCGGAATAAGGAATTAATCACTTGGATGAAACAAGAATAAGAATTACATTATGCTTAGCCTTCACCAATTTAGATTGATGACAAGCAACGGATTTTGCATACTACTTATTCTCGTAGAAAGGATTAAGATAGATATTGCGCAAACTTGGGAAGGTCTTCATCGAACCACCGGTAGGATTGAAACAACGAATAAATTGATATGATAACGAAGGAAGAGAAATCTTGAATGAACCACCGCGAGAATTGAAAACAATTGAAGAAAAGAGGATGAAACACCGTAAGAATTAAAGAACACGCGAAAATACTCGAGGGAATTTAGATACATGAGAACGAATAGATCACGAGCTGACTAGAGGATAGTTGAACGATGCACCGGGAGAATATGGAGATGAACGAAGAGACATCAATTTAGAATAATTGGAGAACGAAGCTGAAAACTTAGAACGAAGAAATCTTCTGAAATGATGGCCTTTGGATGATCAAGAAATGAAAACAACTCTGAAATGCTCCGAATGGGTCAGAAAAGAATTGCGCGATTGGAAACAATTTGAGAGGATGGCAACAAGTTAGAACCATGAATCTTCAAGAGAACGGACCAAGATTCAAGAGAAATTCTTCTTCATTCTTCAAATGTTGAGAATGATGACGAGAAACACCACCATGAATTTTTAGGCACTCCGGAATGAAAATTAGAAAGGTTGAACCAACGATGAAAAGAATTGGAAAGATCTTGGAGAAAGACATATGACTGATGATAACCCATTCTTACGTCAAACTTTGAAAAGAATTTTAGAAGCTCCGGGAAAATTAGAAGATTCAGGTAAGATCCTGGGAAAAGACGTGTGGGTTAGGGCCCACTCAAAAGAAACAACGTTGGAATGATTTAAAAGAAAGATTGCGCTGGTCGAATTAAATGGCTAAAAAGAGATAACAACCTCGAGATAGCTTGAATGGATTGGGAATGGAAATGTGAATCTTCTAAGATATCTTGTACACTCCGGAACCAATGAAAATAGTGAGAGGTGAATGACTGAGAGGTGCACCGGTATGAGAAAGCATTGAAGCGAGGAAAGGAACACGATCAACACTGAAAGCTTGAATTGAATCCACCGGAGAAGAAATACCAACGAAGGATGATGAACTTGAAGCTTCGTTAGTATCTTCATGGGAAATCATCGGATCAGAACATTGATTGAAAAAAGGATGGAGAGACTTCCCATCAATAAAAAGGATACTTGGTTAAGAAATCTTAGTCCTTGAATAAAAAGGGTGGGAGGGCGGGAAAACAAAGACAATTTGGGATGGATGAAACAAACAACGTTGGGAAAAACTGAGAGGTGATCTTGTGAATGTTGAAATGATCGGATCCACTTGAAGAGAAGCACACCGGTTGAAAAGAATTAATATGACAACCTCGATGATTGAAAGGATTAGCAACCACATAGAAATATGAGAACACCACTTAGAATAAGGTATGGAATCAACACTTGGCATTGAAGCAACTCGAATACCACAAAACAAAACAAAACAAAGGATTGGCTTGCAGAATAAGCCGGAACAAACATATGATAGGGATTTCGTCCGAAGTTTTCATGGTGGGGCCCACACGGGCTCGATCGTACAGCACCATCATGTAAGAGGCAGTGCACATGACATACGAAGCGCCCCAAGTCGGCATAGCCAAGGACTCTTTAAGACACTACGAGACCACTGTAAAACCAACCGTGGATAGGCGGACCACTAGACGTCGAACCCCAATCTCATATCATGCATCTGTCGGAAAGACATCCTAGGAGCTACTTGAATTCCCACTTATAAACTCCCGAAACTTTCTGGTTATGCAATCTGGTGTTGGGGATACAGGGGACGCAATATATCTCACCCAAACTAACAATCCCTAGATCTAGCTGTATCCATCCGTCAACACATAACCAAGAAAACTCCGGAAATCGTGTACCTCAACCTTCGAAAAGCATCCGTTATACGAGCTATGGCAATACTCCCGAACTCCCACCCCAGTACTGGGTGGCGTCGAGGTGATCTCACCAACAACTGCATAAAAGAGATTTTCGATGTCGGTGAAACTCAGGTATTCCAGAACTGCAACAATAAAATTGTGACGACAACACCTCGGAGCTCAACTCCCCGGGACACTGCCACAACCCCTAAATTTCAGGAGGCACCAAGAACAATGTTCTCGTCACAAAACCATCAGAACGATTCCAAGATACCCGCGTGATCCTAAAATTTTTTTAGTGAAATTTGAGGAGAGGAAAGTGAAAACATCTACGCCAGGAGGCCTCACCAGAGCGACGAAGGGGCATAGGAGTAAAAAGAATCCTACTCTCCGATATATATAATCCTAAGACTCAAAACATTTTTGTTCTAGACTCAACAACGTCAGCGATTCAATCAAGCAGGGGGCTCCTAGGTCGGGGATGGCTCTGATTACCAACTTGTAACACCCACGATGCGGCTATATCTCCCACGTGTCGAGGCACGACTTGGAGGCATAACCGCATGGTGGTTTTGTCGCAAGAAGGGTCGTCTTCACATAATCCCATGTAATGAACAAGAATGGGATAAAGAGAGTTGGCTTACAATCGCCACTTCACACAACACATAAATAAAACATACATCCATCAGAGTACACACACGGGTCCGACTACAGAACCAAAAGAAAAGAAGACAACCCCAAATGCTAGATCCTCGATCGTCCCAACTGGGCTCCACTACTGATCATTAGGAAACGAAACATATTAACGACCAAGTTGTTCATCGAGCTCTCACTTGAGCTGGGTAGCATCACCTGCACTGGCATCATCGGCACCTGCAACTGTTTTGGTAGAATCTGTGAGTCACGAGGACTCAGCAATCTCACACCCGCGAGATCAAGACTATTTAAGCTTATGGGTAGGAAAGGGGTAATGAGGTGGAGCTGCAGCAAGCACTAAGCAAATATGGTGGCTAACATACGCAAATAAGAGCGAGAAGAGAAGCAACGCAACGGTCGTGAAGCTATAAGTGATCAAGAAGTGATCCTGAAACTACTTACGTCCATACATAACCCAAACCGTGTTCACTTCCCGGACTCCGCCGAAAAGAGACCATCACGGTTACACACGCGGTTGATGCATTTTAATTAAGTCACGTGTCAAGTTCTCTACAACCGGACGTTAACAAATTCCCATCTGCCACATAACCGCGGGCACGGCTCTCGAAAGTTTATACCCTACAGGGGTGTCCCAACTTAGCCCATTATAAGCTCTCACGGTCAACGAAGGATATTCCTTCTCCCGGGAAGACCCGATCAGTCTCGGAATCCCGGTTTACAAGACATTTCGACAATGGTAAAACAAGACCAGCAAAGCCGCCCGAATGTGCCGACAAATCCTGATAGGAGCTGCACATATCTCGTTTTCAGGGCACACCGGATTGTGCAAACTTCCGGTAGGCGAGCCCAGAGTTGCCCCTGGTGGCCACCGGCGGCTGACAGGTTGGACCAACACTCAGAGGAGCACTGGCCCGGGGGTTTAAAATAAAGATGACCCTTGAGTCTGCAGAACCCAAGGGAAAAGGCTTAGGTGGCAAATGTTAAAACCAAGGTTGGGCCTTGCTGGAGGAGTTTTATTCAAAGCGAGCTGTCAAGGGGGTCCCATAAATCACCCAACCGCGTAAGGAACGCAAAATCAAGGAACATAACACCGGTATGACGGAAACTAGGGCGGCAAGAGTGGAACAAAACACCAGGCATAAGGCCGAGCCTTCCACCCTTTACCAAGTATATAGATGCATTAATTAAATAAGAGATATTGTGATATCCCAAAAATATCCATGTTCCAACAAGGAACAAACTTCATCTTCACCTGCAACTAGTAACACTATAAGAGGGGTTGAGCAAAAGCGGTAACATAGCCAAACAATGGTTTGCTAGGAAGGGTGAAAAGGTTAGAGGCTGACATGTCAATTTGGGAGGCTTGATAAACAAGTGGTAAGTAGTGCAAGCATAGCGATAGAATGAACAACTAGCAAAGCAAAGATAGAAGTGATATCAAGGGTAATGGTCATCTTGCCTGAAATCCCGCTAGGAAGAAGAACGAGTCCATGAAGAAGATAAACGGACGTAGACGAACGAATCCTCACAACCGCAACGTAGGCGGAACTATCAAGGAGAAGTGCAACCGGAAAAAAGCAAACATCACGGTAAACACACAATCATAAACGTGGCATGATGCACAATCAAGTATGATGCATGTCCGGTTTAAATGAAGCATGGCATGGCAAAATGCAACAAACAATACTACAAATTCAGTGGAGCTCAATATGCAACGAGTTGCATATTGACAAAACACCACATCAATTATTTAGTTCTCTCCCGTTTATGTTCCCAACAATATTAAATGTTGTTAAACATGGAAATATGTGAAGCATAATAAAACTACCTATCTTGGCAAGTTTAAATGTGGCCGGAAACAACAAACAACAATTCCGGAAAAACCTCATGCACATATTTTAGATTTGGTACTGTTCTGCCCTAAACACAATTTTAATGTTGTTAAACAGCAAACTAAAGTGCACCATGTTAAACTAGGCATTTTTCTACCCCATTTACATATAAAGTTTATTAAATTCGGATCTACGGTTAATTAGTTATGAAATAAATCATTTTAACATGGCATTTACGCAAAATTAAACAAACAGCAAGGTTAAACATTTTAAACATGGATGAAAGTGGCATATTATGAAACTAGACAAAATTCTAAGCACTTTTCATATTTAAATCATTTTAATCCGATGCACCATTTGTGAGTTATTAAATGCATGATCTAGAAGGACTTTTCTGCAAAACTGGCAGTCTCTGGATATATAGCTAAAATCGTTCCGCAAAAAAAACATGAATCGGGCCGAATCTGGCTAGGCCAATAGTGCACAGGAGGCAGCTGCTCACATTGGGCCAACAGGCCGAAGGGGAAGCAGAGCGGTGGGCCGGCGGATCTGGGACGCGGGGATGCAGCCCACGCGAACGCGGTCAACGGTGGCGAGCGAGGTGTCGAGGCAGAGGCGCCATCCTTTGCTCGATAAGAAGCAGAGCAGCGGCGAACTAGCGGGAGACGGCGAAGACAAGGGGGATCCAGCCGGATCCAAGGCGGAGCGGCCGGATCAGGGCAGCGGTGGTGGAGATCGGCGGAGACGAGCTTGAGGCGTCGCCCATGGGAGCTCCGGCGAGTTCCCTGAGGAGGAGAGCGGGCGGTTCATGTCCAAGGAACAAAGAGAGCCCGAAGAGAGAGAGAGAGAGATGAATACAGAGGGAGGAAGAAGAACGAGGGAAGGAGGCGGGCATGGCGCTGGACCTGTGGCCGCCGGCGGCGACGCTTACAGGGAGGTCCGACGACCTGGGGAACGGATCCGGGCGGCGAGGAGCTCCTGTGCATTGAGGACTTGGGGGCTCTCCACTACTTCCTCGGCATTGAGGTAGTGCGCCGGGCTATTGGCTTCTTCCTGCACCAGCAGAAGTACGCCTACGAGCTTCTGGAGCGAGCGGGCATGCTTAACTGCAAGCCTGCTCCTACGCCTGTCGACACGAAGGCTAAGGTGTCCGCCGTCGAGGGTTCACTGGCGTCCGACGCTCCCTTCTACCGCTCCATCGTCGGTGCACTTCAGTACCTTAAACTGACATGTCCGGACATTCAGTACGCTGTCCAGCAGGTGTGCCTTCATATGCATGCTCCTCGTGACACCCATTGGGCTCCCGTGAAACGTACACTTCGGTACATACGTGGCACCATAGCCATGGGTCTCACTCTGACGGCATCACCTGACACCAGCCTTGTCGCCTACTCCGACGCCGACTAGGCTGGGTGTCCCGACACTCTCCGCTCCACCTCCGGCTACTGCGTCTACCTCGGGCCCTCTCTGATTTCGTGGTCGTCTAAACGACAACCCACGGTCTCACGATCGAGCGTCGAGGCTGAGTACCGGGCAGTGGCCAACGCCGTTGCGGAGTGCTCTTGGCTACGACAGCTACTTCAGGAGTTGCTATGCGAGGTCACCAAGGCGACACTTGTCTACTATGACAACGTCTCCGCGGTCTACCTTGCTGCCAACCCGGTCCATCACCGACGGACGAAGCATATTGAGCTCGACATTCACTTCGTCATGGAGCATGTCGCACTTGGTCGTGTTCGTGTTCTACATCTGCCCACCGATCAGCAGTTCGCTGATGTCATGACAAAAGGACTACCCACCTCGACATTCGAGGGCTTTCGGTCCAGTCTCTACGTTACGGGCGACGCTTTGACTGTGGGGGGGTGTTGAACATGTGTACATGTACGTAGGTCTGGGTCTTGTATGCAGTACCTGTAGTGCCTGTCTCCCTCTGTATGTACGTGTATCTTAGGAGACAAGATACAGGTCGCACCCCTTGTACCTATATATATGTGCCTAGTGCACGATCAATCAATTATCGATGCACCAAATCATTCTCTACAATGAGTATGAAAAAACAGAATTGAGTACACGATTTGATGAGTGTATGTTTGTCGATTTGTGATGCATATGTTAGTTTCGTTTCTTTTTTGCTTCCGTGTTCTTTTATATTTAGGTAACAGGCACACGCCCGTGAGAGGATTTTTGCCTCTCGGGACCATGGCCTCCACCTGGTAAGCCAAAATTATTATTTTTCGAAACACAAAAATAGTGAAACAAATCAGGCACGTAGATCGCCAAGTGTTTTACCATTACAAAATGTTTCAGAAAATACCATCTGAGTTTGAATTCTGCACACAAAAACCAACACGATACATATGACATCCATTTTGTAGCATTTTGTGGTGATTACTGCTAGTCAGTCAATAGAACCACATCATGTGGCTGGGCATGTGTTTTCAAACATGAATCAATCCACACCTTACGGCCACCATAAGAGAGGAGAGGATAGCACTCTCCTAGTTGTCCAGTCTCTTCTCCACTTAGTAATCCACTAGTCAGCTACCACCAACTTCTTATTTGAAATTCAGATGCCAAGATACTACTCCCTCCGTTCCTAAATATAAGTCTTTGTAGAAATTCCACTATGGACCACATGCGAATGTATATAGATGCATTTTATGTGTAGATTCACTCATTTTGCTCTGTATGTAGTCTATAGTGAAACCACTACAAAGACTTATATTTAGGAACGGAGGAAGTATTTCATAGACAATTAGAAAGATTTGCAACTTCGTGTTGTTCTCCCTCATCGCCGCCATATAAACCTCGCTTTTCTGATAATCCTGGTTAATATTCAACCCTGGCATAGCCTCAAAGCAGTAGGGCAGGAGCCTTACGTGACTATGGATTCCAGGTCTTTTTCTTTCCTATATCATCCGCATATTGAAGGTGTGTTAGTCCAACTTCTACAAGGTGAGGAACCAGAAACACCCAAAACATCCTCCTATCTGAACAATAGAGGTGAAAGCGAATGTCCCTGTTTGTTCTGAAATATGTTCCTCCATCATTCAAATTAACACCGATCCATTGGGGAGGGAAGTGCTTCCTCTGAAGCAGAAGCACTTCAGTTAAGACACTCCATCTACCCGGTGTCCGTGTCGTATGCATTTTCAAAGTCCAACATTAGTACAATTCCTGCCTTCTTATTTTTTTCTGCATTTCATTAATAACCTCATGGAGCACCACGCCACCTTCAAGAATGTGTCTACCAGGAATGTTAGAAGGGAATAGAGAGGAGATTGGCGTAATATAATTGATGTATCATTAAGTCTCGAGAGCGAGTATATATTGAGTACAAGACTTGGAGGGCAAGATGCCTCTCCTAGAGATAAGGTAGTAGACAGATTGCGAATCCTGGACTACCAAATACATGCATCCCAAATATATCTCCAACATCCCTCCCGCAGTCGTAGCGGTAGCATTGCGAATAACAGGAGCGTCGCGGACGGTCAGACGGCGTCGCTTCGCGGACGCGTTCACTGTAGAGGAAGACGACGAGTTGCTCAAGCGAGGTGATAGCCCTTTGTGCCGATGTCGATGTAGCCAAGAGCGTAGGGTGGTGTAGCCATGGACGAGGCAGCCGTGCAAGGGACGTCGTGGTCAATGTCGAGTCGGCACTAGTAGAAAAAGGGTTTTCGTTCGGGCCTGGCCAGCCCATTAGTCCCGGTTCTGCCATGAACCGGGACCAATGGAGGCATTTGTCCCGGTTCGTGAGCCCAGGGGGCCGGCCGGGGCCTCGTGGGCATTGGTCCCGGTTCGTCTGGGCCCATTTGTCCCGGCTCTTGGCACGAACCGGGACCAATGGGCCTCGCTCCTGGCCCACAACCATTGATCCCGGTTCGTGGCAGGAACCGGGACAGAAGGATGGCCTTTAGTCCCGGTTCCAGCCACGAACCGGGCAAATGAGTTGCCTATATATATCCCATCGCCGGCGAGCAGAGCACTCCACAGTGCTTTGTTTTTTGCTGGCCGGCGAGGAAGGGCATTTGGGTGCTCTAGCTCACCTCTTATGCATGTGAGGTGTTCGATGAAATGCCCGAGCCACACTAGTTAAGCTTTCTCCTCTCGAAGCTCGACCTCCGAGCTCCATTTTTTCCGACATTTGTCTAGGTTTAGCGGTCTGTCACGCCCCGTCCTCGTCTTCACCGCCGTCGATCGCCCGCGCTGATCTCGTCGCCGGCACCACCGTGGTGAGCCTCTTGTTCTTATCTTCTTTCTGAAAGAAAAAAAATCTTACTTTAGATAGATACTTGTCTAATTTTCTTACTTTTGACACACATAATTATATATAATGCACGCAGATGAACCGGCAATGGATGTACGGTGACAGACACACCTCTGAGTACATTAAGGGCGTGCATAATTTTCTCGAAGTGGCTGAGGCAAACAAGCAGAATGGTTTTATGTGTTGTCCATGCCCTAATTGTGGGAATACGAGGTCTTCCTTTGACAAGAAAATCCTTCACACCCACCTGCTTTATAAGGGTTTCATTCCACACTATAATGTTTGGACGAAGCACGGAGAAATAGGGGTTATGATGGAAGACAGTGAAGAAGAAGAGGACGATCACTACAAAAAAATACACTTTGTGATGATACGTGTTTGTCACAGTAGGTCGCGTTTTTTGTCATGCATGTACATCCATGACGATTTTATGACAGAATCAAGATAGTCGTACATGTGCTGTCGTAGAAGTGTTCCATGACATTACCAAAATTATCATCACGGAAGTGTCCACTTCCATGACGATAAATCGCGCGTCACAGAAGTGCTTTCGTCAAGGGTGACCGACACGTGGCATCCACCGTAACGGAACGCCGTTAAGCTATCGGGTCGGGTTTTGGATCCGATAACCCGTTAACAGCCCCGACCCATGGGAAATTTCCACGTGTAAAATTCTTATTGGCCGGACGAAACACGTGTCAGCTCGTCAGCAGGTCAGATAGGCGCCTATGATATGTCGACACGTGCCACGGCCCACCACTGGCCCATTTAGCTTACAAAGCCGGCCCGTTTGACTTGGTCAAAAGTTAATGGGCTGGCCCATGAAAAGCCTGTTAACGGTCTCTTCGCAAATAGCCCATTTTACAGCCCGTTAGGCCCTAAAGGAAATCGGCCCAACAACGTCATGTGGGCCGTCGAATATAACACCAGCCCATTTCACTTTCGGCCCATGTATGGCCCACGACGTCTTTCGGCCCATATGAGGCCTTCGTATCTTTCAGCCCTTTACAGGCCCACGGTGACTCTAGCCCATAATGAACAGTAATTTTCTTTATACCCGTTAACGGCCCGTGATTTACATGGGCCGTTTCCAGCCCGTGTTAGCTTTCGGCCTATTGACGGCCCATACGTTCTTGGGCTCCTTTTCGGCCCTCGATTACTTCCGGCCCGTTACTGGCCTGTTCCCCTAATGGGCCAAATTCGGCCCATGGCAAGAGTCGGCCCGTTACTGGCTTGTTCCCCTAATGGGCCAAATTCGGCCCATGGCAAGAGTCGGCCCGTTACTGGCCTGTTACCCTAATGGGTCAAATTCAGCCCATGGCAAGAGTCGGCCCGTTTCTGGCCTGTTAACCCGTTGCGCCGTTTCCAGCCCGTCCTATATTCTGGCCCATTAACGACCCGTTATGCCTGTGACAGAATTAAGCCTTTGTTGTCCTACGACCTGTTAACGGCCTGTTACCGTGCTGGGCCGATACCAATTACGCCCAATTACGGCCCATGTAGACCCATTTATCCGACGGCCCGAGGCCCATCGATTACAGGCCCATTTATCGACGGCCCGTAGGAGACCCATGGATCCTACGGCCCGTATATGGCCCATGGTAGTTGCGGCCACTAGCAAACCAGGGAAAAAGAAGACTAGGAAATAAATAAGGCCGAAAATAATGCTAGGCTATTAAGGCGATTGCACAGGTTACATCCACTCGGCATCAAAGATCGCCACCAGTGCAAGTATAGGGAACACCCTACACTATACAAAAATGGCTTGCTGTTTTCTTCAGCCAGTGGCTGCACGTTAAGAATAAATTTTGTATCGCACCAAAACAAATTACAACTATATAACAAAAGGAAGGTTGGCATAAAACTTAACAGTGTAGCAGATAAATGCACCACCAGAAGTTCAGAAGCTCAGTTCATTTGACCTGACTGTTACGTTTTCATGTTGTATTGTCCAATGGAGCACCATAACCATCGCCTTCATTTCCCCTAGGCTCCTGAACAACATAGCAAATGTCTGATAGTGTGGTTTCAAAACCATGCATATCTTGACGACATTGAGCAATGTTTCTCCTTGTTTCACAAAGAGTCTCTGTTAGGGAATGGACTTGTGTCTGGAGCGCAGATACAACATTGCTTTGAGCTTGCATATCTTGATCATGAGGCAGTTTGGACGATATTGCCTTAACCACCAACCCAGTATTACGCAGGAACGTGCTTTTGGCACTATTGGTGGACAGGTACTGACCCACTGCAGCAAGAGCTGACATTGCGGTTATAGTTGCCTCACCACCTTCAGAAGGTGGCGGTTCCACCATTTTTTCCATAGCTTGATGAAAACTTAAGGTTTTACATTAGTAGTACCAGAACAGAAGATATTAAGGAGGCAGCAAAACCAAACAAAATAGCTTTGGTCTATATACAGAACTTATTCTGGTGAACCCATGTAAAATATTAGTTGTATTTTATTGCAAAGTACATAATAAAACCAGGTTCCAAACATATGACCATGTACCATCGCTAATGTATTGTCTATTTCTTCACATTGTATTGAGGACTAAGGATAAAGAGACAAAGTTTATAATACGGTAAGCATAGTATGACATCATTCATATCACAAAACAACTGAGAACAGACAAACAGGCAATTGTAACGTTGTGTGGGCAAGTCCAGCACGGAACTAGATTACGGGTCAAGATCAAAGGAACATCACTCCTCTCTTTTAAACCTTGTAAGGTGCAATGATACGCAAAGACAATTGTGTATAAAATTGAAAAGAGTAATAGACATTGGCTGCAAACCATGCAGTTCAAGGCACAAGTCAGAGTAAGTAGTAGTTAAAAGGCATGAGGATTAAGGACTTACAACAGCGGCTTTGACTGGTGTAGTCATGCCCTTCTTCTTGCTGGTGTGACAGTCCTTGAAGATTTCCACAGCATTTGGTTCAGGTACTTTTTGGTCCTTGCGGGCTTTCCTCTGCATTTCGAACAAGTCAATATAGATCTGATAATATGGTACAGCAAAAAGAGTGAAACAGCAGCTAATTAGAAGAGCCTCGCAGTGTGCAATATAGCTACGAGATCCTGTCGTCTGTTGGAATTTCACTTTCGTACGGTTGGCCTTGTTCTTTGAACAGTTCACCTACAAGAAGATAGATTTGTGTGGCACATGCGTAAATAGGACTTCAACATGTGATCTGATCACATATATATATAATGTACCTGATACTTCGGATCAGACCAGTGTTTAATAAGGCCCCTCCAGTCTTCATCCGATATATTTTCCACTGAAGATGTTTGGGAAAGTTCACTGTTAGCCTTGCCTTCAAAGTGAGTTTACCTCAAGTTATACCGATACTGTCGCAGAGCAGACTTGAAAACATGGGTGCAAGCTTGTCTGGTTGCATCATCTTGGCTATCCAACTTGAACCTCATCTGTTGAAAATTATGTGAGTCTCATTATCAGCAACCTAGAAAGTATGGGACAGAGCAAGACGATATTACTAGTTTCCATACATAACCATACTTACAGACAAATGGTCGAGGAAGGTGTTGAACTGGGTTTCGTCTTTGTCATTCCTGTACTGAATCCATGTTGGGAGGATACGTACATGACACCTAACGGCAACCGTTGCCTCTGATACTAACTTGGCTGACTCTATAGCATCACGTGGCCTTTTTAAACCTGCCTCACAACGGATCTCCATTCTTCCTCCTCTAGATTTAGTTAACCTATCGAGCATTATCCCTGATGTTTGTTTCCTCTTGCGCCTAGGTGCTAGTCCAACAACGAACATAGGAAGTGTTAGTGTACATCAAACTGTGAGACTACATATAAAGAAGCATGCAACTGTAACTTGACTCCAGCAACTACCTTCTTGCTGTTGAAGCTCACAAGGTTCATCTGATATTGCCAACTCGTCTTGTGTCAAGAGTGCTTGGGAAGTAGTGTCAGGTGGCAAGGGAGCTTGGGAAAGTGCTGCTAGCTCAGTTGACGCACGAGTAAGCTGTGCATCTGGTAGTACTGTGGTAGGTGTTGCAAGAACTAGGGTTGTCTCTGCTTGTTTGGTGGCAGATATTTGTTTCTGTTTGGCTTTTTTGCAACTTGTGTAGCATGGGATGCCGTGTTTCTAGAATTTTCCGCTGGACTTTGACCTTCTATTGCACCATCAGTACCAGCAGAATCTGCATGATTCATCCGCTTCTCATTCCCTGCCATTCTGTGTTTCTTCCTCTTTCTCTGTGCCATGTTAAGTCAAGCCGACAAGAAAAACGAATAACAATTTAGTTCTTCAGAAAAAATTGATGCGTGATGCAGACGAACTGAACTTTGATGTCAGACAACCACATGATAGGAGGATGTAATATGTATGAAAAACAGGACGGAAGAGATAACCAGAACTATGATGTGTAAACTAAGAAGAAGATATTTCACCAAATTAGAAGCAATGCAATGGAAGGTAGACACCATATGAAAGATGCTACAAATATCGCTCTGCCAAGTTAACAGTGTCTCATCATAAATGGCGTTCAAACAAATGTGAAGCAGTACAAGAAATAGATCATATGCAAGATGCAAACAACATCACACTACCATGTTAGAGGTCTCTCGTCATTAGTGCAATTGCATATTCACAGCATTGCATATTCACAGCTTATGATGTGTAAACTAAGGAGAAGGCATTTCAACAAATTAGAAGCAATGAAAGCTACACACCATATGAAAGATGCAACGAACATCACTCTACCAAGTTAAAACTGTCTCGTCATAAGTGCCATTTCAACAAATTAGTAGTACAAGCTAGAAAAGAATGTGAGATGTAACCTATATCACACTCCGAAGTCAAACATGTCTTATGATAAGTGATTGTTGCAGGTTACATAACAGTAGTAATTTGATGTAAGAACATGGTGTGATAGACAGATATTGTATGTTCTAGAAACAGGAACACGTGTCTTATTCAAGTATAATGTGTAAAGTAAGCAGATGGAATTCAACAAAATTAGAAGCAATACAAGCTAGACATCACACATAACATGCAACCACATATAACAGTGCCAAGTTAGAGGGATCACCGGCGATGCTGCACTAGGGGAGACGTGCTCATCATAAACACAGCTTTGTTGAGTGTCTATGCATATGTTGTCTTGGAAATCATCTTGGGGTGTGGAGGAGTAGAAACTGTAGAGGCCCTCCGTTCGGAAGGAGCACCTTTATCCGCTGCCTTGCTAACTTCCTTCTGCTTTATTGATTTTGAATTTTCAAGTAAAACCGACAAGAAAAAGCAATAAAATTCTCTCTTCAGAAGTCATTCATGCATGATACTGACAATCACTACTTTGATGTAAGGCAAACACATGATACCAGGATGGAATATGTACGAAAAACAGGACGGCATGGCATGTTCACAACTGTTTGTGTAAACTAAGCAAAAACCATTCCAGCAAATAAGAAGCAATGCAAGCTAGACTCCACATGAAAGATGCAACCAATATGACTCTCCCAAGTTAAAAGCGTCCCATCATAAATGGAATTTCAACAAATTAGAAGTAGCGCATGCTATAAATCATATGAAAGATGAAACTAATATCGCACTGCATATACTAAAGGTGTCTCGTCATGTTCATTGATGCGGGATACAAAAAACAATAGTTTTATGTAAGGACATGCTTAATAGACAGATGTACTATGTACTAAATACAGGAAGGCATGTCACATTAATAGGTATAATGTATAAGCTAAGCAGACTAGCACATGCAGTTTAACCAGATTGGAAGAATTACAATCTAGACACCATATGCAACATGCAACCACATATCACGCTGCCAAGTTAGAGCAAGCACCTGCGATGCTAGTGTAGGGGAAATGCTGTAATCAACTATAGAGCTACGTTCACTATCTTCATCTAGCATTTCTGTTTCTTGAGAATCATGTCGGGAGGCTGACGCTGCATTCTTTAAATGAGGAGTAGTCCCCTTGCCTGCCTGCCTCGTCATAAGTGATTGATGAGGGATACACAAGAACATTAGTTTGATGTAAGAACATGGTTAATACACAGATGTACTAGTATGTACCAAAAACAGAAAGGCATGTCATATTCAAAGGTATAATGTGTAAGCTAAGCAGATGCAATTTAACCAAATTGGAAGCAATACAAGCTAGACATCCGGCTGGAGTGGTGAGCACGATCATCTAGGACCTGAGAGCCTGGTGGGAGGCGGGCTGCTTCGCCACCATCGCAGCTTTTTAGTTGGCTTCCAGGTGATGCCTATCTTTGCTGGGCTTGTCACTGGCTCGGCCAGTGCCCTGACTAGCTATTTGTATTTTGGTGCTCACGGGATGGTGGTTCATGTAAAAAAATTATCGTTCCTTATCTTACCGACTTCGGCCTTTTGAATACAAGCTAGACACCATATGGAACATGCAACCACATATGACACCGCGAAGTTAAAGCAAGCACCTGGGATGGTGGTTCATTGCGAGCGAGGTCATCAACTCCAGAGCTACGTTTACCGTCTCCATCTGCTGACACTGCACCCTTTATAGCGCTGTAACGTGTCTTGCCTAACCGCACACGAAGCTGGAGCGACTTCTCTCTTTTCTTTTTGGCTTCTCTCATGGCAGCAGAGTCTGAAATACCCTTGCATAAAAACACAATAGTGAGAGTAAGGGTGAAGTGTGTGCAGAACTAGTGCACTGTAAAAGTAGCAGATGGCAGGTGGCTGAAAAATAAATGACAGGAGACATATGATAGCTCTACAACATTGCATGGCAAACAAAATTAGATTCTACTCCGTATGATTTTGTAATATATGAGCACAGGAAATGCAGGTACTCCTCCAGCACACCACCACATGTGGTCAGATCTAAGATAACAGTCGACTGAAAATAAATAGGTCAGTCGATTTTTTTAATGAACCGTCCGATCTATAAGGAACGGGCAGAAGGCCTTCGCCTACTCCCGCCAGTCACTGTTGACGATCTTTCTTGAACCGCCAGCAACCACCGGCCCAGACCCCTGCCTCCGCCGCCCCGCCCTCCCATCGACCTCACACCACCGCCGTGCTTGGCAGCACCCCCAGGCCATCCCTTTAATCCCGGCCGACCTCCAGATCGGGCGCCAGTAGCTCTAGGCCGCACACGCCCCTAAGATAAACACCAAGGCGCTGCTTCCCCGGCGTAATAGGCGTACTAGCGCCTGTTACGCCGGGGAATGCTTCCGTTAATTGGGAATCAACTGGCCAGAAATTGAAATTCAGGGGGGCGACGGATCTCTAGCTAAGGTGAAATAGTATATGAGAAGAAACCTTGTGAATCGCGAGTTACTAGGAACATCTAGTATCAAGAAGAAGCGGTCAACTAGTGTCTTCTGTGGGATGAATACCGTGCAAGAAGAGACGTAAGATTTGCACGAATAAGGGAAGAGGAGTACCTTTTTCGGTTGCCGGTGTGGTCACCTCCACATGTCGTGCCGATCTTCTTCTTTTCACCGGGGAAACCGATGTTCTGGAGGGTGCAGGCTTGGACGAACCCATGGCCAAATTGTTGACTGTGTTGCCGTGGCCATATGTCGGCGGAGGGGAAGCAGATCCGAGGCGGCGAAGGACGGCGTAGCAGGAACAGCTCCGGTGCGGTGGAGGGTGGCGAAGTTGGAGCGGCAGCGGTGAGGCGCAGGACGGCGTGGTTGAACTGGCTCGGGTACGGACGGCTCGGCCTCGGCTTCAACTATTAGCCGTGGAGGGCGTTGCGGTTGAGGTTGCGGTGGACGATGACGTCGGGGTATCGGCTCCGGCGGATGGAGGAGGGCGGCGGTTGATGGTTGGGATGGGGTGGCGGACGGAGGACGCCGGGGTTACGCGGCTGGTTGAGAGGTAGTTTTGGCGCCCACGGAGTACGAATGGGGAATCGGACGGGTGGGGGGAACCATGTTTCGGTCTGGGACGCGCTTGTTTTTGGCTTTTTTGAACAGAAGATGGGACGCGCTTGTTTGAAATTTGGGGAAAGTACAAACTTTGCCCCCCTCTTAAATTTCAGACCTACTGCGGGTCGGGGGTAGGATGGTAATCCCAGGTGTCCCAAATAGTGGGCGGGAGCGATTTCGGCCGCGCGCATGTGTGCTTAGGCGGCCATTGTGTATGAATGTTTTTCGGATGCGGTTGCGTGGCGTCTAGATGAAGCTGCAAACCTACCCTGGTGTAGACCTTTGGACGTCGGGCCGGTAGGTTTCACGGGTCGGAGTTATTAGAGAAGTAATTTCCTTGTACTACCAAACATTGGTCTCACGCGGTTTCGGGCGAGTAGAGGCTCTTTTGGTGCTTCGTTCGAAATTTTGAAACACAAGCATTCACGTTTAGAGTACGCTTGAACTATGAGGATTGACCTAAATAGACAACGTTATATTTGACCTTGTATGTTTGAAAACCTCATTAAATTATCCGCTTCTTTTTGAAATTTTGACACTTGAAAATCCTATAACTACGATTATTTTGGAATGGAGGAGCTAAATTTGAATCTATTTTGTACACGACTACATATGCTATTATGTACAAAATCAGAGAAAAGATTGGTGCCCCCATAATTTAGGTATGGTTTACAAATGCCATGATATCAAATTCAAATAATTGAATGGACTTCATGTTGAATTCGATTTTTTTAAACCACCTTAAGTTGAATTCAAATGTATGCTAGTGCATAGGTAGCTATTTATAATGTCCATTGTGTAACTTTCGTATGTATAATGTGCTTTACACACACAACATGAACTATACTCACGTTTATATTCGATTGCTAAAGTGATGCATTGTCTGGAGTTCAAAATACGAACTATGTGGATCAATTGTGTCGAATAATAACATAGACATGCTCAAATTCGATAGAATCTAGATGTCTGATGGATCAATGACCGCTCCTTACGCGAATTGCAAATATCATGATCCCATCCTAATATTTGGATACAATTTATATCTTTAATCAATGTGTGGAGCAGTCTTTTATGTGTAGTTTCACTCTCCATCGGTGGTCTCTCACACATGCTCACACACTCTCTCCCGAGGTGTCTTTCTTGCACACATGCTCTAGATATAACCCTCCCTCCCTCTCGTAACCATTTACAACTGTTTTCACTAACCTTTATCACAAGCACTCTTCCTCTCGCAAACGTCCACACGCACAATCCTCATCGACCCTTTCTATATACATGGACCTGCCTACGTGTCTCATGTACGCACATTATCTTTACACTTGTCTCTCACGCATTGTCTCACACCTCTCTTCCTAATCGACGAGTATGATTCTAGCAGAGCATTCTGTAGGATGCCCCTTAAAGTTAGATTGGATGAATAGTAATATCAGATATAAAGGGGTTACCTTAGTCCGAGAACCTAGGGTTACAAATCCTAGCCGGCTTTGTCAGTGGACATAGAGTCCTTCACAATTCTCCTATGTTTGTCTTGTACGACTAGTCATCCATGGGTCTTCCTAAATGCGTCACGGGCCGACCAATGTGGCGCAGGTCGGAACCGAACGAAGGGCCTCACCTCGACCCACCGGACCTCACGCGGTGACACACCCTCTGCCCCCACGTCTCATTATCTTCTCACACCCACACATACCAACACAAACACCGCACACACAGAAAATTTCTCCTGGTGCCTCTATTCCCTCCCCCCTTGCATATACACACTCAAGGGAATGGAATCTCTTGTCGTGACGTGACGTCATATTCGTCTCTCTCTCTAGACCACTCTCATTTCTCGTGCTATCT
>NC_057811.1:72071150-72093670 GCF_018294505.1 Triticum aestivum | reverse complement strand
GAATACGTAATACACACACATACCTCTCTAGGCCCCGCCAAAGGCATCAACTACACATTCACACATGTTACATCACGTACCCCATTGATCTAAAAAGCCCTCTCTGCACGTTTATTTCGCATACAACATTCCTTTTGAATAAAGTGTGGCCAAAAAATTATTTTAGATTTTCTACATATATACAACATTACAAAGTTATATGGAGGAGTACGAACGCTAATTTGCATTGCATGGTGCCCACAATGATATTTTTTCCGCACTGTGAATTTGTATATTTTTATAGTATATACAAAGTTAGTCATAATAAAGAGAAACGAAGAGCATCTCTCTCTCCATCGCATACCCCCCCCCCGTACGCCCCTTTCACGTATGCACACAAAACTATCTCCAGGTCCTCTAAAAGTAAGCCCCCAGAAAATTCACGCATGTTTCATCTTTCTCTCACGATATATGCAATGACGATCATTGTATTTGAAGCGAAAGCACGATACATACATTGGACTTCACAATCCACTCATTACGGTCACCATTTACGTTTAGTGGTTATTATACAGTCACGGGCTCACCGTACAACTCTGTATTTTCTCATGACATGACTAGTTGACCAGTTAAACGCTCCACGTGGCACCTCTACTGTTGCATCACATTATCTCACTACCATCGTGCCCACCTGTCGACTTGTATCTACTCTACATCTACACTTATAAAATACACTCTTATAAAAAACAGAGTTTGTGATGATGGTGTGCCTGCCATCCTGCAATATAGGTCGTCTGATTTATATCTGACGGATAGGAAAGAAACTATGGCAATTTTGCAAAAAGGTACCCACACACCTCTCCACATTTGCAAATAAGGCCTTCCCTCGTTCATCCTTTTCTCTCACAAGATAAACAGGTCATACAAATGCATCTTGATGTTACGTGCAACGCACGGGCATCTTGCTAGTAAGAATGAAAACAAATGACAAAAAAATATTTGGACGGTGGTTCGAAGTCATGACCGCGGGCACAGCGGACAAGGTGGCCTTGTATTGGTATGCTGAGCCGTCTGTTTCAACACACAGGAGCTGGTGTGGTGATTATACACACACGCACGCATGCACATGAACTGCATCCACGCAACACTCACACAAACACATGCACCCACGCACGCACGCAACACTCACACGTACACACGCAGCCACGCACGCATGCAACACTCACACGCACGCACGCAACACTCACACGCACACACGCACGCATGCATGCACACACCAGTACACCACACGACCAACACACACTCTCACACTCAAGTGCTCAACCTACACGTGCATGCGCTCACATCAGGCCCTGATAGACACATACACCACAGAAGCCTTGTCGCGCCTGCGTAAATTTGTGTTTATCTGACCTTTTGCCTATGCGAACTGACAGGTGGGACCCACAAGGAACGTGGTCGATTTAACTAGTCAACATGGCGCCACGCAGACTATTTGGCCGGTCAACAGAGTGCAATCCGATGCTGAACTGTGAGAAAGTGACCGTATAATCACCGCAAAACATATATAGTGACCGTAATCAGCTTATTGTGATGTTCGGTGACCGTATTACGCTTTTCTCTCTGTAGGCCTTCCAAAACTACATCTCTACACGTTCTCGCATGTTACATCTAACAACTATGCAATACAGCAGTACTACTACACTCTAACACAATAAATCATATGTGTTTTTAGTTTTACTAGATATCATATTGTTACTTATAATTATTCAGTTTGCATACATTAAAATTGCCTTTGAAATGTATGGCCAGTATCATATACCGCACGGGAAAAATCCCGCCCTTTCCTGTTTAATTGGGTTTGTATCGATGGATCGTGCGAAACAGCAAAACTATAGTACTATATAGTACTACAAGTGACAGTTCACTGGGCCGTCGTGTCGTCTACTCCTCCGTCGTAAGAGTGGAGCGCTCGCTTTCATAAATATTCTAGTCCCTTTCACCGACATGTGGGACATCAAGCTACCGGGTGCACGTGCCATACCAGAATACAGTGCAGAGCAGCCGGGGTGAAGCACCCCAGTCATGGCGCCGGCGTAGTAATGAGCAATGAGGCGTCAAATCACAAGCTGCACCTTTCCCGCAGTTAAGTTGGAGGGACGAAGCAACCATCATTTCACTCGTTGCTGAATCCGCTTCTCCCTCATCTTCTTCAACTTAACCACGTGTTGCTTCTGCCGTTGTTCTGCCTCATGTGGGACGCGGATCGGCTTGGTAAAGCACTGACACGTGGGACCGCATATTAGCAAACCGCCAGGACAACGTCCTCCGAAAATAAGAAGCCTAATCCTAGACTTGCAAAGGGCTATGTAGCTACTACGTATACTTTCCATCTAATCTATATATGCCCCCTGATTTTCAGGTGGGGTGGGCCTAATCCTCTTGTCGGAGTAAATGGCCATGGGTAGCCTAACTGACTGCCCCTGGTTCTTCTGAAAAAATTATCAGGCCTTCGGGCCTCCAAGCACTCCAAGCATTGGGCCGCCTTCCCTGGCCGGCTACCTCTGAAGCCGACTCCCGGAAGGCGAGCCAGCCTCAGCAACCCCTCCCCAGGACGACTACGGGGTGGCCAACTCCAAGAAGCCGGCCAAGAAGGACGCCGACTCCAAGAAGCCGGCCGAGACCACAACCACCAAAGCTACACCCACATAACGGTGACAAGACGGGGTGTGGCCACAGTGCGGCCCACTACCCCCGAGGCCCGAGGCAGGCATGGCCACAGGAGGCCGTACGGGATGACCATCTCCTGTTCGGCTCGGCACTGTAGCCATGCCAGCCTCGACGTCATCCACGACCGACTCCTGTACAGCCCGCAGGCGCCGGGCCCCTTCCGCCAGAGAGAGGCGCGGAGGCGGCCCGGCCTCCCCCAGTCGGCCAAGGGCATAGCCGGCCCCCAGAAGCCGGCTACCCCCTTCCTCGAAGCAGGAGCCCCATTAAGGAGACAAGACGAGGTAAGGCAACAGTGAGAGCCCCCGAGGCGGCCCACTGTAGCCACGCTTACCTCGACAAAGCCCTCGTCATCAGAGGCGAGGCTACAGTAAGCAGCCGCCGACAAGACCCTAGGCGGTGGGGCCGGCCTGTCGACCAAGAAGCCGGCAGCCGGTGGGACCCACCAGTCGGCGGGACCCAACAGCCGGCGGAGAAGCCGGCGAGCGTAGACACTGACGGCTGGGACCAGTGCCCAGCCGGATTACCATTGTACCCCCGGGGGGTAGGCCTATATAAACCCCCCGGAGCACCCATGCAAAGGGTTAGCTTCTGAACACAGCACACACACCATAGAGATAGAGAGAAGCAAGAGCTAGCCTTGTTCTTCTTCTCCCTTGAACCCAACAGCTCTAGGAGCGATTGTAGCTACCTTTCCTTGATCTAGTGATCATGCGGAGACCCCGCAGAGCAGGACTAGGGGTGTTATCTCCTCGGAGAGCCCCGAACCTGGGTAAGATCCGCCGGCGTGCATGTCTTCGCCTCATCCCGTTTCCACGCACCGGCGATGTCTTATTGGCACCCACAATGATAAGCCATCCATTGGCATATGTCGCACCAACCACCCGACATTTGGCGCCCACCGTGGGGCCAGGTGCACCGTCGTCTGGAGACCGTTCTGGACGGGAACCCTCTTCCTCCCCTGCGAGCGCAGCCAGCCTGCTGCGCCCGATGGCGTTTGCCTCGACGCGCTGCAAGGCATCGACGACGCCTGCGCAGCGAGCTGCCTCGCCGATCTGCTCGGCGAGACTCGCATCTCCGACGAGCCTGCGTCCGATGCAGGCACAGACTACCCCGAGAGCCGCCTCGTCAGCCTCCTCGACCAGCTTCACGTCTCCAGCGAGCCCGCTGCAGACATGGAGTCGGTCGGCTCCACCAACCCGATGCTCGTCGATTCCGACACGGCATCACTCGACGCCTATCCCACCGACGTGGTGGTCTTCGACAATCCTCTCCCCCGAGCTGACAGCGGCAGCAGTGCTGTCACCGAAGTGCTGGTCATCAGCCACGTCGCCAACTCGGGCGAGAACGCCCACGACGCCCTGCAGGCGGCGATGCATGACCTCTCCGTCCCCATCCCGGCCGACGCCGACGCCGAAACCTTGGAGGCACGCCGCCTCGCCCTCATCGCGGAAGGCCAGAAGATAGCCTCCATGAGACGCCTCACCGAGGCCCACCAGCGCGAAGTCGACCGCGCCGCCTTCGGTACGCCGCCGCCTAGCGGCCCGAGCCGAGCCGGCTTCGTCCAGAAGCGCGGCGCAGCCGTCGCCAGCATGCTCGGGGCAAATCGCCCCGTCTACGCCACCCCGCTCGAGAATCTGCGAGCCGCTCAGGCGGCCGCAGAAGAGCTCAATGGGCTGGGAGCCGACGAGCTCCCCTACATGACGAGACGGATCCAGCAGCTGCTCAACGCGGCTGCAGAACGGCACGAAGCCGGCGCCCGAGCTGATAGTCAACCCCCGCGCCGGGAGCACGCCGCGACATCCCGCTCGCCGACTGCGAGCGGCGCGCGCCAGAAGAAAGACAAGGAGCCGGCTGCCAGCCGCAGCCGGACTCGCATCACCATCGAGCGCGACGCGGAGGGCCGCCCTCGAGCAGTAGAGCACCAAGGAAATCTGCCTCCTCCCCCGCCTCGAAGAGAAAGACGTCTCACTCCGCCGCCTATCACGCACCCGACTCTTGGCGACCGACTCGGCCGCCGAGAAGGAGTCGGCGAGAACGACGCCCACCACAGGATCGACCGCCTTGCTCGATCCTTGGCGTTAGAAGAAGAAGATGATGTCAGCCCGCCATGCTTTGGCCCCCGCATCCGCGACGAGCCCTTCCCCAAAGGGTTCTCGCTCCCCAGAGACACGCCCAAGTACAACGGCTCGGTGAAGCCGGAAGATTGGCTCATCGACTACTCCACGGCCGTCAGCATAGCCAACGGCAATCGACGCGTTGCCGTGAAATACGTCCCCCTCATGCTACAAGGCACGGCGCGCACATGGCTCAACAGCCTCAAGACCTACAGCATCAACAGTTGGCTGGACTTCACCGAAGTCTTCGTCCGCAACTTCACCAGCACCTACAAGCGGCCTCCCAAGCCTCGCCAGCTCTCCCTCTGCGTCCAAGGGCCCAACGAGTCGACCCGCGACTACCTCACACGATGGGCCGAGCTCCGCAACTCCTGTGAGGGGGTGCACGAGGTCCAGGCCATCGAGTACTTCACCGCCGGGTGCCGAGAGGGCACCCTCCTCAAGCACCGACTCCTTTGCGACGAGCCGGCCACCCTCGACGAGTTACTGATCATCGCGGACAAGTATGCCACGGCCGACTCCTCGATGAAGACCGAGCTGAGAGTAGACGCCTCTGGTAAGGTGATCGCTCCGGCTCCCAAGACGCCGGCTGGCGACCCCAACCGGCGCCCCTACCAGAACGATCACAAGCGCAAGGCCCCCATGCCGACTTCCACCAGTCGGCAGGTGGCCACAGTTGAAGACGAGCAGCCTGAAGAACGGCTCGCTCCTAAGAAGAAGGGTGGAAGGCCGGCTTGGCAGCCGTCTTTCTCCTACGAACAAGCTCTCGACGCCCCCTGCAAGTTCCACAGCGGCGCGAAGCCGTCCAACCACACAACCCGGAAATGCCACTGGCTCACCCGCATCACCAAGGGTGAGGGGATGTTGCCGCCTCCGCCTCCCGGCCCGCCGCCTCCAGCCCCCCAGCAGCCCGCGGCTCGGCCGGCAGTCGGCGCCATCCAAGACGAATTTCCCGAAGAGCATGCCGCCTATGTCGTCTTCACCAGTCAAGCCGACGACAAGCGCAGCCGACGCCGACAGCACCAAGAAGTGAATGCAGTCGCCACCAGCGCCCCCGAGTTCATGCACTGGTCAGAAAAGCCAATCAGCTGGAGCCAGGCCGACCACCCAGAGGTGATGCCTTCGCCTGGCTCCTATGCAATGGTCTTGGACGTCACCCTCGCGACGGAGAGGCGAGCTGCCAGATTTTCCCGCGTCCTGATAGACGGCGGAAGCAGTATCAACATACTGTACCGTGATACCATGGAGAAGCTGAACATCAAAGCGAAGCAGCTCATGCCGAGCCGCACCGTCTTCCATGGTATCGTCCCCGGCCTGTCTTGCTCCCCGATCGGCAAGATCAAAATGGATGTTCTCTTCGGAGACAAAGACCATTTCCGCCGAGAAGCAATATGGTTCGAGGTAGTGGATTTGGAGAGCCCCTATCATGCACTGCTTGGCCGACCTGCCTTGGCCAAGTTCATGGTTGTGCCCCACTACGCCTACCTAAAGATGAAGATGCCGAGCTCGAAGGGGATCATCACAGTAGCCGGCGACTACAAGAAGTCCATCGAGTGCGCCATGGCCAGTAGCCGGCTAGCCGAGTCCCTCGTGGTGGCTGAAGAGAAGAAGATGTTGGAACAGGTTGTGGCCATGGCCGGCAAACAGCCGGCTTTGTCCCCCAACCCCAAAGATTGTGATGCGCAGGGCTCTTTCCAGCCGGCCAAAGAGACAAAGAAGATACCTCTGGACCCGGAGAACCCGGAGAGGTTCGCTGTCATTGGGGCGAACTTGGACAGTAAATAGGAAGGCGAGCTCATCGACTTTCTCCGTGAGAATCGAGACATCTTTGCATGGTCCCCAAAGGACATGCCGGGTGTCCCGAAGGATTTCGCCGAGCACAAGCTACATGTCCGAGCTGATGCAAAGCCGGTCAAGCAACCCCTCCGCCGACTGTCAGAAGAGAAGCGAAGAATTGTGGGAGAAGAGATAGCCCGGCTCCTTGCCGCCGGCTTTATCATGGAAGTGTTCTTTCCAGAATGGCTTGCCAACCCCATTTTGGTTCTGAAGAAGAATAACAAGTGGCGTATGTGTATAGACTACACCAGTCTGAACAAGGCCTGCCCAAAGGATCCGTTCGCTCTGCCGCGGATTGACCAAGTGATAGACTCCACAGCCGGATGCGAGCTGTTAAGTTTTTTGGATGCGTACTCAGGGTACCATCAGATCAAGTTGGACCCAGCTGACCGCCTGAAGACTGCCCTCATCACACCCTTTGGAGCTTTCTGCTACCTGACTATGACATTCGGCTTGAGGAATGCCGGTGCCACTTTTCAGCGTTGCATGCAGAAATGCCTCTTAAACAACTCGGCAGAAATGCCCACGTCTATGTAGACGACATTGTGGTGAAGACAGAGAAGCGCGGTACCTTGCTGGAAGACCTGAAAGAAACATTCGCCAACTTGCGCCGATTCCAAATCAAGCTCAACCCCGAGAAGTGCGTGTTCGGAGTGCCAGCCGGCCAGCTGCTAGGCTTCCTGGTCTCTGAACGCGGCATTGAGTGCAACCCCGTCAAGATCAAGGCCATCGAGAGGATGGAGATTCCCACCAAGCTGCGAGATGTGCAGAAGTTCACTGGCTGCTTAGCCTCCCTGAATCATTTTATCAGCCGACTAGGAGAAAAGGCTCTCCCCTTGTACCGACTCATGAAGAAGTCCACTCACATCGAGTGGAATGATCAAGCCGACCAAGCCTTCCATGAGTTGAAGAAAATGCTGACCACTCCGCCTGTCCTGGCTGCGCCGACTGAGAAGGAGCCCATGCTCCTCTACATCGCCGCGACTAGCCGAGTCGTCAGCACTGTTGTTGTGGTCCAGCGCCCGGAGGTAGGCCGAGCCCAGCTAGTCCAGAGGCCGGTGTACTACCTCAGCGAAGTGCTATCCAGCTCAAAACAAAACTACCCGCACTACCAGAAGATGTGCTATGGGGTGTACTTCGCTGCCAAGAAACTGAAGCCCTACTTCCAAGAGCACCCCATCACGGTCGTATGCACTGCCCTGCTCGCCGAGATCATAGGCAGCCGGGATGCATCCGGCCGGGTGGCAAAATGGGCCATTGCATTGGCGCCCTACACAATCTTCTACCAACCCCGCACCGCCATCAAGTCACAAGCATTGGCCGACTTCCTCGTCGACTGGGCCGAGACCCAGTACCTACCGCCGGCTCCCGACTCTACCCATTGGCGGATGCACTTTGACGGGTCCAAGATGCGCACCGGCTTGGGAGCCGGCATCGTCCTCACCTCTCCCAAAGGCGACAAGCTCAAGTACACGCTGCAGATCCACTTCGCCGCCTCCAACAACGTGGCCGAGTACGAGGCGCTCGTACATGGGCTCCGGCTAGCCAAAGAGCTTGGCATACGCCGGATCCTGTGCTACGGCGACTCAGACTTGGTGGTCCAGCAATCGTCTGGCGACTGGGACGCCAAGGACGCAAACATGGCGAGTTATCGATTCCTCGTCCAGCAGATCAGCGGATACTTCGAGGGGTGCGAGTTCCTCCATGTTCCAAGGGCCGACAACGACCAAGCAGATGCCCTAGCACGGATCGGCTCCACCCGACAAGCCATACCGACTGGCGTCTCCCTCCAGCGCCTCCTCAAGCCGTCCATCAAGCCGTCTCCAGAGTCGGATTCCATCTTCGTACCGCCTGCGCCAGATACAGCCGGATCCGACTGGAGAAACCCCGCAGGCGGCACGGGGACTTCGACAACTGGCCCGGGGACTGCCGTAGTTGCACTCGGCCCGGGGACTTCAGAACCCGGCCCGGGGACTTCAGAACCCGGCCCGGGGACTGCAGCAGTCGGCCCGGGGACTACAACGACACAAGAAGCAGTGGCCGACTCACCCAACCCACCCACCCGAGTCATGGTGGCTACATTAACAGAAGAAGAAGTCACAGCTCCCTCATGGGCCCAGCCCATCCTCAAGTTCCTAGTCAGCAGAAAGCTGCCGGCTGATGAGATCTCAGCAAGACTAGTGCAACGACGAGCCGCAGCATATACAATAATCAACAGAGAGCTTGTGAAGCGCAGCGTCACTGGAGTCTTCCAGCGTTGCGTCGAGCCAGAAAAAGGAGTGGCAATCCTCAAAGACATCCACCAAGGCGAATGCGGCCACCACGCAGCCTCAAGATCCCTTGTGGCCAAGGCTTTCCGCCATGGTTTCTTCTGGCCGACTGCCTTGGAGGATGCTAAAGAAATAGTCAAGAGCTGCAGAGGGTGCCAAGTTTTTAGTTCCAAGCAACACCTGCCGGCTTCTGCACTCAAGACCATTCCCCTCACCTGGCCTTTTGCTGTCTGGGGACTGGACATGGTGGGCCCTTTCAAGACAGCCCGCGGCGGCCTGACACATCTACTTGTTGCTGTGGACAAGTTCACAAAGTGGATTGAAGCAAAGCCAATCAAGAAGCTCAATGGGCCGACTGCCGTAACATTCATCACCGACATCACTACTCGGTACGGCGTGCCGCACAGCATCATCACCGACAACGGCACGAACTTCGCCAAAGGAGCACTGGCACGTTTCTGCGCGACGCAGGGCATCCGACTGGACTTAGCGTCCGTTGCCCACCCACAGTCAAACGGCCAGGTCGAGCGAGCAAATGGACTCATCCTCTCCGGCATCAAGCCCCGACTGGTTGTACCACTGGAGCGATCGGCCGGCTGCTAGCTCGAAGAGCTGCCGGCTATCCTCTGGAGTCTGCGCACTACACCCAACGAGTCAACCAGCTTCACTCCATTTTTCCTCATGTACGGTGCCGAGGCTGTCATCCCAACAGACATCGAGTTCGACTCGCCTCGGATCACCATGTACACGGAGGAGGAGGCCAAAGAAGCAAGAGAAGACGGCGTGGACCTACTGGAAGAAGGCCGGCTGCTAGCACTCAGCCGGTCCGCCATCTACCAGCAAGGGCTGCGCCGCTACTACAACCGCAAGGTCAAGCCAAGATCCTTCCAAGAGGGCGACCTTGTGCTCCGGCTGATCCAGCGAACAGCCGGCCAGCACAAGCTCTCGGCCCCTTGGGAAGGCCCCTTCGTCGTCAGCAAGGCACTCGGCAACGACTCCTACTACTTGATCGACGCGCAAAAACCAAGAGCACGCAAGAGAGACGACTCCGGCAAGGAGTCGGAGCGACCGTGGAATGCAAACCTCCTGAGACGATTTTACAGTTGAAAGCAGTATGTATCATGCTGCCCCTTTTTTGTATTAAGTACAAACCAACAGGCCCCCCGAGCAGTACTCGGGGACTGCCCTTGTTTATCTATGAATGACAAGTGTCATATCCATGAATGTATTATTACATTTTGAATTCTTGTCTGGCACCGGGTTCGACTAGTCGACCCGGGGACTGGCCGCCTTGAGCTATATTGAAAGTTCTACCTGAAGTCAGAAAAGTAGTGTGCCGGCTCCCAAGTCCCCTCTTGTTGAAAGTCGCAGCTCAAAGAACTGACTGTCCGACTAGCAAGAGGCAAGACAGAAAGGACGCCCACACGAAAAATGGCTAAGGAACAACGAACCTATATAGCAAAGAGACGGCCTCCAAACACGCCTGCCGGCTGCCAGAACAGCCGGCTGGCCGGCTTCCTGAAAAACTTAGCTTTAGTCCAGCAGAGCTAGAGTACCCCCCCCCCCAATCGGCTAGGCACTCCTCCGGCTACAGATTGCAGAGCAACTATTTGACTGGGGAGGCGGCAACCAAGGGAGGGCGGCAAAGGAAACAGCAGAAAGGACAAAAAGCAAAAGTACAAGGAAAGGCCAAATGCATAAGTTATATATACACATAAAGCCCCCAACAGGCTGGCAACAGACTTATGTTCGAATACACCCAGTGGGTGGAATTGTGCAGACTTAACCAAAACATTGTTCCAAAAGTAACTAGACAAGGAAACAAAAGACGGCAGACTAAGGCGCACTTCGGAGGCCGAGCTGGTCGGTGAAGGCGGCCTCGCCGGCTGATAGAGCGGCCGACTAGCGGGTCCCGGCTTGACCACCACCTACGGCAGGAGACGCACTCGCGCGCGACGTAGTGCTGGAGGCGCGGTCAGGCTGAGGCTGGCCGGCTGCTCCACCAGCCGGCTCGGCGTCTTCACCCTCCTCCTCCTCCTCTTCACCCTCGTCGCTGGAGTCGATCTCCTCCGCCGAGTCTTCGCCATCCTCCGGGTTCAGACCGAACCACTCCTCTGGCTGGGCGACACCATTGTCGTCCACCTCAGGGGCGAAGACGCTAGTGTCGGTGTAGTCGGCGATCGCCGAAGCCCGCCGGATGATGGCCGGCCGCGCCGGCTCCAGCTCTGTGTCGGCTTGCTGCCGCCAGGTAGCCAACTGATCCAGGCTCAGGCCAGGATACCAGGCCTTGACGAACTCCAGCGCCCGCATGGCACCGGAGCGAGCCGCCGAGGCCTTCCAGGCTTCGAAGCGGCCGACTGCCACCTCCAGCCAGTCGGCAGTCCGACTGGGGGTGCGAGGAACCACTTGGCCGGGCCAGAGGGCGGCCAAGACCTGCGCCCCGGCACGTTGAAGACGGCGGAGCAGTCGGTGAGCCGGCTGGATGCGGGCCTGGATCGCCAAGAGCTGCTCCTCCAGCGAACGACCGGCGGTTGGCGAGATCTCAAAGCCAGCCTGCCTTCGCGCCTGGCGGCGGGCCTCGATGGTCTGGTTGGCAGCATTAGAATAGCCAGGGAAATATTCTGCACAAGCAAGAAGAAGGAAAGGAGAAAAGAGCACCAAATCAGAAAAAGAGCCAAAGTGGCAGATGGCAAGAAAGGACGAAGAGGTAGGCAGCTTACCGTCAACCAGATCTTCGATCTGGCCATAGCCAGAGACCAGAGTCTGCCTGGCCTCAGCCCAGCCAGCCGCCTCCGTCTCGTACTCGGCCTGGAGGGCGGCTTCGTGGTCCTGCACCACCTTCAGGGCCGCCTTGTGGCCTTCCTCCTGGTCGGCCAGTTTCTTGACCAAGCGGTCGCGCTCCTGCACCAAGGCGGCGAGCTCGGCATCCTTGGCACGAAGGGCAGTCTGAGACTCTCCCAGCTGTGCCCTCAGACTGGCGTTGGCCGCTGCAGGGACGGCAGAAAAAGAAAGAGCAGTAAGAAGAAGTCGTCAAGGAAGATCCGACCCGACTGCTCAGCAGTCGGCCCGAATCTCGGGGACTACACCCAGTGGGTGCGCTGACGCGCCCCCACATGAGATAAATAACAAAGCACGTACCATGGCTCTCAGTAAGGTCGGCGGTCTTCTGAGTCAGCTCCCGAGCCTGGGAGTTGAAGGCGGCCGCTCGAAGGTTGTGGTAGTCCTGCAAGATGGACAGAAGACCGAAGTAAGAACAAAAATAGCAAAGGCAAATCCACCAAGAAGTTCCAAGCCGCCTGCTCAGCAGCCGACTCGGAACTCGGGGACTACACCCAGTGGGTGCGCTGACGCGCCCCCACGGAAGAAATCAAGATCAAGAAGAAGCAAGATGGGAATACTAACCCGGATGGCCGCCCGCGTCGCGAGGAACTCGTCGGTGAACTGCCTCAGCGCCGCAGCTTGGCCCTGGAGCCGGGTCCGGATGTCCTATGCAGCCACGTTCACCACGGCCGTCCCTCCGCCTGGCGTCCACCCCGAGGTAGCGCTGGCCGCCTCCGCATCCCGGGCCGACGAGCTGGAGCCCACGGCCGGCTGCGGCTCCGACGCGGCCTTCTGTGGCTCCGACGCGGCCTTCCCCGCGCGCCGGCTCGACGGAGTCCGGACCGCCATCTCAGCCCTCGCGGCCGGCTCGCCCCCCGCCGACTGTACAGGCGGCGGATCAGGCCGGCCGCCCTGAGCCGCCCCAGTTAGCGGGGTCGGCACCGGCGCCCTTTCCAGGATGATGACGTCGTCGCTTCCCCCCAGCCCTGGCTGGTCGCCGCTGGCTCCCTCTGGCGAGGGCTCCACGTCTCCAGGCGCCATGACGCGCAGCGGGGTGACCATCAAAACCTCCCCCGCCGCCGCCGCGGCCGCAGCCTCTGCTTGGGCCCTGGCTGCGGCATCGGCGAGCTCCTTCGCCGCCTCCTCCTCCCGTGCCGCCTGGGCGGCGGCCGCCTTCCGTGCCTCCGCCTCCCGCGCCTCTCGCTCCGCCCGCGCCTCCCGCGCGTTCCTTTCTGTCGCCTCCTGAAGGTCGACACGAGGGTCCACGCGGCGGGTGGTGCTCCCAGAGCCCCTCGGCGACTCAACGACGGAGGCGGCAGCCGCCCGCTCAAGCGACAGCGGAGCCCTGATCATTGGAGAAGAAGGCAAGAGCTCAAGAACCACCAAAGAAAAGAAAGAAAAAAAGAGTATACGAAAGAAAGTGAACTTACACCAACACGGTCTGCGGTTGTTTCACCGTCTTGCGGAAGCGAGCCGCCTTTGCGGCCGCCTCCTCCCGCCTGGTGGCTGCCGCCCCGCCTCTGGGCTTCTTCGTTCGGCTGCCGAACAAACCCTGGGCGGCGCGACGCTTTTGACCTCCACCCCGAGCAGGCGGCGCAGCGGAGGAACCCGCGCCGTGTCCAGATGCCGGCTGGCGGCGCGGGACGACTTCGGCCTCATCGTCGTCCGGCCAGTCGTCAAAGGTAACTCCGAGCCCAGAGCCGCCTGCTTCGCCGCCGGCTTGGCCACCACCCGGCTCGACGTCGTCGTCCATACCGGCCGCCGCCAGGTCGGGGTCCTCCAGATCGTGTTCGGTCCGGTCGGGGACGAATCAGCGCTCCGAGTCTGACCCGCCGGCCGGCCAAAGCAGAGGGCTCTGTCGAAAAGCAAAGCGAAGAGAGAGAGAGAAAGAGACAAGGAGAACATACCGTAGGCGGCGGATTGGCTCGGCTATACGGTTCCTTGCCGAACTGCCACTCTTCGGTGAGTTTGCAGTTCGCAAGGTAGTTCACCATATAGGCGACCTCCTCGCGCGGCATCTCCTTGGTACACATTCGGCTCGGATCGAGCTGGCCGCTCATCTGACAGATCAGATGAGGCCAGCTCTGGAGCGGAAGAACCCGGCGCGTGACAAACGCGGCCAGAAGGTCTGGCCCCGTCAAGCCCTCTGCCTGGGTCAGCTCCCGCACTCGGGCGACGGCGGCGGACCCGGCCGGCGTCAGGGTCACGGCCCGGACGGACCACTGGGGCCGCCTGCCCTCCGGTGGGCCGGCTACGTAAGCCGGCAGGTTGATGTAGTCGCCCCGCGGGGCGATGTTCCGTACATAGAAGTATGATTTTTGCCACTTCTTCACCGATTGGATCAGCGTGATGACGGGGAAGGGGTTGTCGGCGACCGATCTCCGTGATGCGATGAAGGCGCCAGTCTGAGCCGGCACGCCCCGCATGCGCGTGCCCAGCTTCGACTGGAAGAACTCCCCCCAGAGCTCAAGGGTGGGGAGGACGCCGAGGTAGCCCTCGCACAAGGTGACGAAGGCGGACAGCAGCACCACCGCGTTTGGGGTGAGATGGTGCGGCTGGAGCTGATAGAAGTCGAGCCAGGAGCGGAAGAAGGCACTCGCTGGCAGGCCGATGCCACGCAAGAAGTGCGAGCGGAAGACCACCCGCTCACCCTCCCGCGGCTCCGGCGTAATCTCCCTCACCGGCGCAAGGCGGACCTCCACCTTGTCCGCGGCCGGCAGCCGCCGAGTATTGCAGAGGAACTCGACGTGGTCTTCGTGCATGTTGGAGCCGTCCCAATCCCCGCCATACTGCTCCGTGGCGGGAGGCATGGCAAAAACTAGCGCGGCGGCGGAGGAACGTGCGGTGGAAGAGCGCGGCAGCGAGGCGCAGTTGCAAGAAACGGCGAGCGATGAAGACGGTGGAAGTAGGAGGAGCGTGCGAGGGCCTGCCGCCCTCCACCTCCCCCTACTTATAGCTTCGCGAGGCGAGGCCGAAGAGGCCGGACGTGGCGGGAGACGTGGGATTAACTGCACCCATTCCCCCCACGCCCCGCGATTATTGCACCCTAAAGGCGAGCCGAAACTGCCGCAAGGAGACGTGCGGGCGGTTTCGGGACACAGAGAATCCGCGCCTGGGCTCGGGCGCGGACGTGGCGGGCCCCCGCCCTACGGCGATGTTCCGTCACGCGCGTGGGCTGGCAGGCTTTCTGGCCGAGGGAGGCCACGTGGTTCGCAGACGGCAAGTGGCCGGCCCGCGGCCCGGAGCACACGCTAGCGAGCTCCCGCCCTCCGACTCCGGAGTTTTCGACCAAGGCAGTGCGCCTAACCAAAGCCGGCTCCCAGCTGCCGACTTGTCAAGATAGGAAGCTGATCGAGCTTCTCAACCCCTACTCCACCTCGAAGCCCAATCAGCTTCGGGGACTACTGTCGGAGTAAATGGCCACGGGTAGCCTAACCGACTGCCCCTGGTTCTTCTGAAAAAATTATCAGGCCTTCGGGCCTCAAAGTACTCCAAGCATTGGGCCGCCTTCCCTGGCCGGCTACCTCTAAAGCCGACTCCCGGAAGGCGACCCAGCCTCAGCAACCCCTCCCCAGGACGACTACGGGGTGGCCGACTCCAAGAAGCCGGCCAAGAAGGACGCCAACTCCAAGAAGCCGGCCGAGACCACAACCACCAAAGCTACACCCACATAACGGTGACAAGACGGGGTGTGGCCACAGTGCGGCCCACTACCCCCGAGGCCCAAGGCAGGCATGGCCACAGGAGGCCGTACGGGATGACCATCTCCTGTTCGGCTCGGCACTGTAGCCATGCCAGCCTCGACGTCATCCACGACCGACTCCTGTATGGCCCGCAGGCGCCGGGCCCCTTCCTCCAGAGAGAGGCGCGGAGGCGGCCCGGCCTCCCCCAGTCGGCCAAGGGCGTAGCCGGCCCACAGAAGCCAGCTACCCCCTTCCTCGAAGCAGGAGCCCCATTAAGGAGACAAGACGAGGTAAGGCAACAGTGAGAGCCCCCGAGGCGGCCCACTGTAGCCACGCTTACCTCGACAAAGCCCTCATCATCAGAGGCGAGGCTACAGTAAGCAGCCGCCGACAAGACCCTAGGCGGTGGGGCCGGCCTGTCGACCAAGAAGCCGGCAGCCGGCGGGACCCAACAGCCGGCGGAGAAGCTGGCGAGCGTAGACACTGAAAGCTGGGACCAGTGCCCAGCCGGATTACCATTGTATCCCCGGGGGGTAGGCCTATATAAACCCCCCGGAGCACCCATGCAAAGGGTTAGCTTCTGAACACAACACACACACCATAGAGATAGAGAGAAGCAAGAGCTAGCCTTGTTCTTCTTCTCCCTTGAACCCAACAGCTCTAGGAGCGATTGTAGCTACCTTTCCTTGATCTAGTGATCATGCGGAGACCCCGCAGAGCAGGACTAGGGGTGTTATCTCCTCGGAGAGCCCCGAACCTGGGTAAGATCCGCCGGCGTGCATATCTTCGCCTCATCCCGTTTCCAGGCACCGGCGATGTATTGGCACCCACAATGATAAGCCATCCGTTGGCATATGTCGCACCAACCACCCGACAACTCTCCTTTAATCCAATCAAATAGTCCCACATCACATTAGTTCGTAACTTTACGTAAACCATTACGTGGATGTAGCATTGCTCAAATAAGAAACCTCCCCCGCCATCCGCGTGGCAAAATCACCTCCTTTTCACTAATCTTGATTCTATAATTTTTTAGATCAATATAATTGAGATTTGTATAGATAGCACACAGGAGCAAAACCAAGTGGTACGGTTAAGGGCATCCACAATGTGTAGCCAAATGTGAAAATAGCTTTTGGCATCGTGGGAACCATTGTGGACGGTGTTGCCAAAGCCAAAAAGATGGAACCGAAGCTCCCTGATTGAGTGATTGAAGGAATAGAAAAAGCAACGTCTCTCCTCTTTCTCCCATGCGTGGATGCATGTAGTACAGTATAGAGCACAGAGTCTACTCCCCTGTCCCTTCTATCACAAATCACAAAGCAGTGAGGCGTCAAATCACACAAGCACGGACGAAGCAACCATCATTTCACTCTTTGCTGACTCCGCTTCTCCATCATCTTCTTCGAGAAACCATCTCACCGCACTAGTACTCCTAGTAGTACTAGTAAAGGACTTCCTGGATGCAAATAAGGCAGTTGTCTCGGCTTGCAGGTGGCACTTGCGGATGACTTACCGTGGTCTCCCTCAATGGTGTTCTCCGTCGAACGCACTTCGCCAAACCACCAAAAAAAGATATCGTCGACGTCACCGCAATGGGGAAGGAAGTCAAATATAGTTACTACCTCCATTTTTTGTACACAAGGCCAGTATATCAAAATTACAATTTGCAAAGGGCCACTAACACTAATCGAGGCAAAATTGATGGAGTTAGCAACCAAGGACATTAATATCCCCTGCATGCATGCGGAAGTGAGAAGGTTGGTTTGCATGGCGCTGCATTAATCAAGCGATGAGGAGTGAGATGGTTAGCTCTTTGGTCTTTGGAGAAAAAAATATGCATTAATTGACACGTGAAACGAGGATTTGTATCGATTAAATCCCGCGAAGGAACCCCGCCTTTCTTTTTTAACACTAGTACTCCTAGTACGTACGTACTTATCCTGTTTGGGTCTAGGCCTTGCATTGCCAAACTTCGCCACACATTTTTGCCAAGCTTGCCTAAAGTTTTCAAAATGAGGAGGTACACTTGCGCATGGCTGTCGCGGTCGCACCGCACCCTCACACGGTCGCTCCTGCACGCCGCGGTCGCACCGCACCCTCACACAATCGCTCCTGCATGCCGCAAACCCAACCAAGGGAATGCACCCTCACTGACATGTGTTGTCGCATGTGAACAAACCAAACTCAGCCATCCTATCACTGACACATAATTTTCGTTCATAGAGTATGTTTATCCAACCGCATGTTGGGGAGTATCCGTATGGCCCGTGCGGTGGTCTGTTGGGGAAGAAGAAGAGGTGAGGAAGAAGGAAAGAAGGGTTAGGAGACATAGGATATTCATCCAACCGCCTGAAATGGTAGACTGACCCAAGTTAGGCGACTTGCATAACAAATATATGTTTTACACAGCAAAAGATCCATAAAAACAACAACATAAAGAAAAACTATCACTGCTTCCGGAAAGAGATGGCCTCGTCGTCTTTGGCTGCCGGCGCGAACCAGCCGTCGCTGCCGACGTGTGTCTCCGCACTGTGGTTGTCCTCGGCCTCCAGCTACTCGTTCAAGCGGAGCGTGCGGGCGCTCTGCACGGACGAGAGCACAGCCCGGTTCAAGTCAAGGACGTCCGGTTCCGCCTGCAGGAGGGCCTCGATGGCAGCGGCCTCCGCGCGCTCCGCGTCGAGTCGATCCTCCGCCGCCCGGTTCAAGTCCAGGACGTCCGGTTCCGCCTGCAGGAGGGCGTCGATGAGAGAGGCATCCGCGCGCTCTGCTTCAAGTCGAGCCTCTGCCGCCCGGTTCAAGTCCAGGACGTCCGGTTTCGCCTGCAGGAGGGCCTCGATGGCAGCGGCATCCGCGCGCTCTACCTCAAGTTGAGCCTCCGCCGCCCGGTTCACATCCACGACATCCGGTTCCGCCTGCAGGAGAGCCTCGATGGCAGCGGCATGCACGCGCTCCGCGTCGAGTTGAGCCTCTGCCTCCCGGTCCTCCTTTAGTATCGCCATGTTGAACCGCTGGTCCGCCTGCACCATGGGGGACTCGGACGCCGGCACGAAGTCGACGTCCATCGTCTCATACCCATCGGGGGCCTTCTGCGCCGCGACCTCCGCCATGAACATTGGATCGGCTTCCTCCTCGTAGCTTGGCTCCAGAGAACTCGGGATTGGCCCGCCGCAAAGCGAGCATGGGAACGGAGGTCTGTGGCGCCGACCGCCACCGTGATTTCTGCGCGGCGCTCCGGCGTCAGCATCTTGTAGTAAGTGATCTTGCGGCGCACCATGGCTTTCCGGCGAACTAGAGGACACTTGATGCGGGTTAGGGGATCGAAAGGTGGGGGAATGGGCTGGAGATTTGGTGTGGTTTTAGGGCAGTGGCTGGCGTAGGCCGAGCAGCGAAGGTTCTGGTGTGAATAGTGGTTCCGGTGACGATCGGTCAATCGGTTTTGACTGTACATCGCTCTTGTCGTGTTCGCGTTGCAGCCCGGCACGCTGGACCCTCCATGTTGCTCACCGAATGGAACGCGCTTCATCTTGCGTTTTCACTCGCTTGTGGGACCGCAGTTGAGAGCAAACCGACGTCCCTCCCCCTCCCCCGCCCACGTCATTTATTATACCACCACTCCCTCCGTTTTATCCGGAGTAAATAAAAACAGAGGGAGTATACTACGGATGAGGATCCCCTGACGTGGCCGAACCCATTGAGTAACTGACATGCGGAGCCTAGCAAGCATGGGGTCCGCCAGTAAGTGACCGAAAGGGAGGGTAAGGCAGGGATACCTACGTCAGAGGATCCACTTCCACTATACTACTTTGACCAAATGTTAGAGTAATAATATATGGCATGCAACTTACACAAATGTTAGAGTAATAATATATGACATGCAACTTACACAAAGCATACAGGGTCTAATGTGTTTTTCAAGGCTAACTTTGACCAAATGTTAAGAGTAATAATATATGACATGCAACTTACACAAAGCATACGGTCAAATTCGTATGTGAAAGGAGTTCCAATGATGTAATTTTCACATTATACATCTCATGTACTATTAATCTTGTCAATAGTCAAATTGGAAACCATCTCGAGTACAAATCTAGGAGTACGTACAAATCTAACAATATTGATTGGGCGTTGTTGAATGTTGATACCTTTTTGATCAAAGTAGAGATACTTTGACTACACATAAAACTTATATGTAAACTAGAAAGGATAGGGGAGTATATTGTACGTTCAAAAATGAAACGAACATTGAATACCCTATATATACTATTTGCGGATGCTATGATCACCGGTTCAAAATTTTGAATCCGCCTTAGGTATCACGTGCCCCCACTCGTTCCCTCTCGATTTCATCTCGGGGTCCGGAGATCTATTGAAAGAGGACTAGGGTGGGTACATGCGAATGATACTCGGCGGAATGTTCAAATGAGGCATGCGGGAGGATGGACTCGACTGGAGGGCGACATGATCGATGGAGAAGAGGGTTGGAGAGGAATGAGAAATAAGCAAAAGCCACATGATTATACTTGAACGGCTCAAATAAAAAATAAGTTGTCTCGCTTGGCCTACATAGTGAAAGGCCTAATGCACAACGCGGAGCACTGACGCTCGAATATGGCCGGGAAAACAGGGAAACCGACATGTGGGGCACACCCGTCGGGACGATGTAGCGCAGACTAGTCCAATGGAGGAGCTGGCCCACGACCTCCTCGCCACCGACAACCGTTCATGTGGGTCGTTGGGGCCAACAACGGGGCACAGCTCCAGCACCGCCTCTGGACACGGCGACCGCGGTGAGCGACACGCTCATATCTTCGCTAGACACGGTCGGTTTCAGTGTGCCGAGGGTGGCGTTAGTGCTGTGGCACGACCAATGGTATGTTTGGTTTGTGCCCAAGGTTGCCCCATCAAAGCATTGGGTAGCCAAAATTTTGGTTGAGGTATTGGTTACCCATGATTTGGCCGACATTGGCAAGAAAAATGAACTAGAGTTGGCTAGAGTTCATTGGCATGCCAAAGAAATGGCAACCATCCAAACAAAGACCATCTTTGGGTCATGACCAAAATTTTGGTTGAGGTATTGGTTGCCCATGATTTGGCCGACATTGGCAAGAAAAATGAACTAGAGTTGGCTAGAGTTCATTGGCATGCCAAAAAAATGGCAACCATCCAAACAAAGACCAATCTTTGGGTCATGACCAAAATTTTGGTAAGGTGCACTTTGGCCACAATCCAAACACACCCCAACACCAGGCTCGTCGAGGATGCACGGTGCGCCGGGACGCGTCCGCGGAGTGGTGTAGCGCGGCCAACTGCATCCTCTGGACCTGAGACCATGCCGGGTCGTCTTACTTTTTCAATGACATGCGGGGATCGCATGTGAGCAAAGGGCATCTCCAACGTTACCACGACCGCAGCTGACTACCCTGGCACACCAAAACCCTCGTCCCTCGTGCCGTCGCACGGTGCGTTCCCAGTCGGCGCCAGCTGCCTGCATTCATGTCGTTCATTCGTATGTCGTCGTTAAGAGGCTCGGTGCCCGAGGAACCAACTCCGGCGACTTAATGACTCACCCGGACGCTTGGCCTCACCGGAATGCGCTACTTAAAGCGGCAATGCCCAGCTAACCTCCACACCATAGCGCATCGTCCTCCTACCTGGCACCACATCCGCCATGACCGCAAGTGCGAACGCTCTGCGGGAGAGCTTGTCTTCGGCGATGAAGCTCGAGGTCGCCGCCCTCGCTCAAGTCGCCTCTCGCGATTCAAAAGCGGTGTAGCCGGACGCGGACGCGACCGCACAAGGGATGGCCACGCTGGCGGCCGACGACGGGAGCACCGTCAGCCACGCGTCCTACTTGCCGCCGTCCAACGTCTGGCACCGCCGAGGTCGGGGACTCCTCCGAGGATGAGTAGGGCATGGGAGGCGGCAGGGCATGGTGTGCCAACTGGCCGGTCCGTATCCCGTGTTCTACTCTTCCTCGCCGGACACCGCACCTTCACTTCACGGGTCTTGAACCCCGCCCCCGTACATAGAAATCGCAGATGGAGGACGTCGGTCGCCGCCGTAGAATAGGTTTAGGGTCGGGTTTCTTTTATATTTCTGTCCTATAAAAGTTTGAAATGTAATGAAAATCTGCCGTGTTTGCATTAATCTCGGCAGGTGTATATGAACTTTCACAATAATATACATATTGTAGGTGTACTAGCAAGATGCCCGTGTGTTGCACGGAAGATCAAGATCTTGTGGGAGAAAAGGATGAACGAGGGAAAGCCTTATCTGCAAATGTGGAGAGGTGTGCGGGTAAATTGTCATAGTTTCCTTCTTATCCGTTAGATATAGATCGGACGGCCTATATTGCAGGATGACAGTCACACCATCATCACCAACTCTGCTTTTTATTGAACCAAGACAAATCTAACATGCGAAGTAAAATAAACACATAGGGTCTATACATACACAAATTATCTTAGGCACTCCAATAGTACGTCCACTACACATTCACGCATTTCACATCTTTCTACATCTACGGGAACCTACGAAAGGGTTAACGTAAATTCCATCTCTCTCTCCTCCCCTGATTTTCATGGTGGTGGGCCCCCCCTCCCCCCAATCTATAATCAATAGCTCACACGTTTCACATTACGTTAATTACGTAACTGGGATTACGTAGGTGTAGCATTACTCGTCCTAAAAACCCCAACTAAGCCAACCTCCCAGCATATCGCGGGGGAAAAGACCCGGTCGCGCCGTTTTAGTCGGGATTACCGGATTACTAGTAGTAGTATCGATGGATCGCGCGAAGCAACAAAAAAAAATTTTGAGGGGGCGAAGCACCTAGTTTAAAAGGAAAAAAGGCGGTACACTCACAGCACTCCTGTCACGGTCGCATTGCACCCCACACACGTTCGGTCCTGCACACGGCTCACGCAAACGGAACGCGCTTCGGCTTGCCTCTTCACTGACACGTGGGACTGCACTTGGAGAAACCGACCATGCGCCAAAATCCCCACGCCCACCGCGCAAAAATCCTCCCCCCCCCCACACCCAAAAATTCCCCCCAAATCCGATTCAACCGCCCTTTGGCCAAC
>NC_057811.1:72062535-72070861 GCF_018294505.1 Triticum aestivum | reverse complement strand
CACCATTCGCTCCGCCAAAGCCGCCCTCCCCGCCGCGCTGATACGTCGGCGCCGCGGTTCGGCGATCCTCTCGCTCCCACAGTACGCTCTCGTAGACTGCCGTCCTCTAGCCGCACCCCCACCTCTGGCTACGTTCTTGTGGAGGCGCACGGCGGTCAGCGCCGCCACCGCTGGCGACGTTCGTGTGGAGACGCACGGTGGTCAACTTCTCCCACGGTACGCGCATTCTAGACCGAGGCCCCGTTCATGTCGGTGTAGCGCTGAATGTTAGCTGATAGACGCTGTTAATCTCACTGTTTGCCGAAGTAGTTTACTCTCAATATGCTCTGCTTAAGAAGCTTCCTTGCCCTGTTCTGCATTCAATCTGCTTTGCTGAGATGGCATGCCAAGGCCGATTAGTTGCTAAAATATCCTGCCATATATTTATTGTGACGTAGATTGCCATGGTCTAGTAGCCAATCTGTTAGGTGAAATAGCTCTACACCGTTTTATACTCGATCTTTGTTGCTGCGATGGCCTTCGATAGTTTGATGGTTGTGTGCTCGGCCTCATTGACTACTGAAACAGCCTGCCATAATTTGGCACTCAAATATGTTTGCTGAATTAGCTTTACATATATTTCGTTACTTAGATCTGCTCGTCCAAATATCTTGCCATAGCTTTAGACATCGACCTAGGTATTTTTTCTGGACTTCATAAAAAATCATATATGTTTTTCCTATAATATCTAGTAGAAGAATTAATTTGTATGTCTAACAGATGGACAGGACTTGGATAACTGCTGCTCGAAGATTCTCCGCAGCATATGTCGAGGGGGTTGAAAACTTCATGAACTTTATCAGAGCTGAGTACGGTGGTCCGAAATCAGATGTGCTCTGCCCGTGTAGCAGTTGTATGAATTCAGTTACAAGACCCCGGTCAACTGTGCAAAATCATCTACACTTGTATGGGATGTCGGTCACATATACTAGGTGGGTTCATCATGGTGAAGCTGTGAACGTCAATGTTATTGACTACGTGGAAGCAGCAGATCACCATCTTGATCTGCCTGATGCTCAGGTGGAAGAGGAGGAGGAGGTGGTGGTGGCGGAGCCAGTGAGTTTGACCAACATTGAAACAATGCTACGAAATGCTCGTGCATTCCATGAACTTTCACCTGCAGAAGAAAAATGGTGGGCCCGCATGTTGGAACAATGCAACGTTGCTGTCACCCTAGGAAATAAGCTGTTAGTATTCTCAGCTATGGTCACCTTTCTTCAAGTGAAAACATCTGAGCGGATGACCAACAAATCATTCGATGCGATGTTGGCTGCTTTCCGCGAATCTTTCCTAGATGCGTCTGAGCTGCCACACACCTACAGTAAAATGAAGAATTTCCTTCGTGCAGTTGGAATTGGATATGATATGATCCATGTTTGTAAGAATAATTGTGTTCTGTTCCGGAAGGATTATGCCAACTTAAGTGAATGCCCGAAATGCAAATCATCAAGATGGAAAGATGGCGATGCTGTGAAGAGGATTCCTCATAATGTTCTGAGACATTTTCCAATTATACCAAGATTGCAGAGGTTGTTTCATGATGCTGAAACAAGAGAGGGTGTATTGTGGCATTCTAGGAACCAGGAGTACAGAGATCAGAATGTAATGAGCCATCCATCTCATGGTAGTGAGTGGAAAAGCTTCAATGATAAACACAAAGAGTTTGCTGCTGACCCGAGACACATTAGACTTGGCTTAGCTTCAGATGGATTTAACCATTTGGCCACCAGAGTGCCACATATAGCATGTGGCCAGTGCTTGTTATCCCTTACAACATGCCTACAAATGTCTGCACCAAAGAATCAAACTACATGATGGCCTTGCTCATCCCAGGTCCAAAAAGTCTTGGAAAGGATTTTGATTTGTTCATGGAGCCTCTTGTGGAGGAACTTCAACAGCTATGGAAGGGTGTTCTCACTCGAGACCTATATAGCAGCCCACCAGCTAATTTCTTTCTACGTGCTGTTATAATTTGGTGCATCCATGATTATCCGGCTTTGGGCACTATGTCAGGGCGAACGACACATGGTTACAATGCATGTGTTCGATGTGACAGGAATCCGCTGCCATACACAATACTTAGCAAGATCAGTTACATTGGACACCATCGTTTCCTTGCAAAGGACAAGCCGCATCCTAGAAAATACCGAAGACATGTATTCAATGCAAAGCATGAAAACCGTGATGCGCCAAAGAGGCTCACCGCCGATGAGTTGCAAGTGGAATTAGAGAAGGTCAGGCATATTACACCAGGAAACCATCCTGGTAATGGTAGCGGGAAAAGGAAGCGTGGCAGGGTAGAAGAGAGATTATTGTTTACCCGCAGGTCCACTTTGTGGGACTTGGAGTATTGGAAAGATTTGGATCTGCGGCATAATCTTGATGTGATGCACATCGAGAAAAATATATGTGACAGCATTATCGGCACACTTCTTAATATTGAAGGCAAGACGAATGATACCTTAAAATCTAGGATTGATTTGACACACCTGGGTATCAGAAAGGATTTGCAGGTGCAAGATGAAGGTAAACCACGGGATATGGCACCAGCTGTGTACATCTTGAGCAAGGTAAAAAGAAAAGAATTCTGCGAGGTCCTGTCACGTGTGAGATTCCCACCTGGATTTGCTTCCAACCCTGAAAGGAGAGTCAGTGCAGATGGAAACAAGGTACAAGGGTTGAAAACTCATAACTGCCACGTCCTACTTCAAAGGGTTTTACCTGTTATCCTTAGAGGATTGGGCCGCCCTGACTTATACAGAGCAGTTGCAGAGTTGGGACAATTCTTCAGGGAACTCTGCAGTAGGAATATCAGGATAGATGCTTTGGAGCGTCTTAGAGACAAGATACCAGCTATCCTATGCAACCTTGAGAAGATATATCCTCCAGCCTTCTTTGATGTGATGGTGCATTTGGTTATTCATCTACCTGATGAGGCACTACTTAGAGGTCCAGTACAGTATGGCTGGATGTACCCTATTGAAAGGCGGCTAGGCACTTTCAAGGGCTATGTTAGGAACAGAGCTAGACCCGAGGGTTCCATTGCAGAGGCCTACATTGCTACAGAAGCGTTGACATTCTGCTCAAAATACATTGAAACAGCTGATCAGCTTAGCAAAGAGGTGGGTGAAGACAATCCCGGGCTCAATGTTTTTGATTATTCTGTTCGAGTTACAGGGAAGAGTCGACAAGAGGACAAACCTAAAGATTTGGAGAAAATGGTTTGGTATGTGTTGAATAACTGTCCTGAGATACTACCTTATATCAAGTAAGTGCAGTACTGCAGCTTATACATCGTAATCTACTAAACTTGCAGCACATTCTTATATATTTAGATGTTTGACACGATCACTATGTTGTGCAGCATCTACAAAGAGGAGTTACTGCCGCAAAATCCAAGAAACATTGACAAACTGGTTATGGCAGGATTTGCAAAATGGTTCAAGAACCATGTAAGCTTTTGAAGTGCACTGTCAGTTTTTTTAATATATTGAGTACATAAGATGATCAGCTTGTCTATTTTCTAACCATAGGTTAAGAAGATGCGGGAGGATGGGAAGGCAGTTGATGATGCCCTTTACTCACTAGCAACGTGTCCTGATACTCGGGTAAGACATTATGAATCTTGCGTTGTTGGAGATGTGCACTACAACACCCTTGCACGAGACGAAGGCAGGAAGACACAAAACAGTGCCATCATGAGCACGGATACGTATGACAAAGAGACAACTGAAATGTATGCTAACATAACAGACATTGTTCTGTTGCAGGATATCTCCAGTTTCGAGGATCATTGGTGTGTGGTTCTGTTGTGCTGTCGTTGGTATAACCTGTTTTCCAGGATCGCAAAACCCAGAGCTGATGATTATTTCAAATCCATCAATGTCAAGGCGGCGTACCAGACCAACGAGCCTTTTATTTTGGCAAATCAAGCAACACAGATATTTTTCTTGGAAGACACATTTGCACGTAGCGATGACTGGAGAGTATTGCAAAGGTTTGAGCAGAGGAATTCGTTTAATGAAGTTGCACAACAAGATGATGCTTACACTGCTCCTGATGTACAAGATAACATAGATGTTCCTAATATCTTTGAGAACCATCACGTCAATGACGCCGGCGAAAAGATTGCCTGTCGTGCTGTGGACATACAAGAGTTGATCAAGAAGAAGCCAACGTTCGAGGACGTTGAGGACGAAGAAGAAGATGACACCGTGGGGAATTACGATTCAGACTGATACACATGGCGAAGATGTTGACGCTGCTGCTACGGATGATGATTACATTGCTTTTGTCATATTTGCCTGTCAGAAGACGTTTTTTATCTACTATGTGAAATTGTGTTTGCTATGACAACTGAAACCTGATGAACATGTTGTTTAGTATTTTGCTGTGAGAACATCACTTGTTATGTATGCTGATTTGTGTTTGGTGATTGTATGACAACTAAAACATGATGACATTGTTGTTTAGTTGTACTCATAGTTGGCTGTGAAACTTGAATTTGATGACATAGTTTGCTGTTGGACTGCAATTTGCTCGACATCTTCGAATGAGAACAAAGCTGACCCGACAGGGCCTCTGCTATTTATTTATTTATATGAGCAAAAGGGGATACACCCTGATTTCCGTTAATAGAAATCATTAGATGTTCACAACACTACGCCCAGCCTGCTACACAGGTTTCATTCATTACTAGTTTCAGCAAAGTGCTCATGTCGTAGCCACTGAATACATCACGAGTGCTACATACACTGCAAATAAAGAGACAATCATCCTACAGAGCACATCGATTTTGCCCATTATCTTCACAAGCTCTTTCATCTCCTCATTGCTGTCAAGGCCGTTCAGCAGCTATTGCTTGGCCATGATCAGAGGAACTGCATCTTTAACCTTCTGCTCTACATCTTCCTCTTCTGCCGTTCTTTCAGTTACTTGTCCAACACCCCAACCTGCTGGTATTGGGATTCCTCGGCTAACCAAATAAACAGCGTAGTTGCATTCCCCCACATCGGCAACTTCCCAAACATACAAATCACACGAATCTTCCCTTTTCTGCACGAATCAAATTGGAAGATCATCAACCAAACTATTAAAAAATCAGCAACTGAAAGCAGCAGAACAACACTTAAACATATTATTACCCCATGATTCGGGCATTTGTAGAAGACTCGGCCAGGGTTGCGGATTGTGGTTGAGACGCGATGGATGACTCTGCGTGATTTGCAGCAGTGGCACCACACCAACGGCAGCGGGTTGCGATGAGCAATCGGCTGCGGTGCGCGTGCCGGCGGGGGTGTGATGAGACCCACAGGCGATGGTACGGGTGGCGACTTGGCGCATATCTGGTTGTTGCCTGCTGAAGAGCAGGTGTACGAGCAGCCAGCAGACATGGTTGTTGCGGCCAGAGCTTCTGATGCTAGGCAGAGTAAGTAGAGAAGAGGAGAAGTGAACGTTGGATATGTCAGTTTCATTACTTGCAGAGTAGCATATCACCATATATAGTCATAGTCTAGGTTTGGATTCGAACCAGCTACAGGAGGGACCTCCTTGTTTAGCGAAAAAAATTATTTCTCCACCTGACAGCTGGGACCCACCGGCTGTATCTTCGCACGGAAGGAAGTGCCTCCTTGTTTTGCGAAAAAAATTATTCATCCCGTTGACAGCTGGGACCCGTCAGATTTGGTGACTGACTTGTGGGCCTACTAAGCGGACGTGTACGCACGGCTTTGTCAACTTAATCAACAAATGATTCTAGCAGCTGGACCGTTGGATGTTAATCCAACAGCCGTGCTCCTTCTTCAACCTCTGTTCTTGCTCCTGTCTCCCGTGGGCGGCACCGCGGCTATGCTGCCGCGCACCCGAACCAGTGAAGTTTCCCACTCCTCTCCATATGCGACTCCACTGCCCCGTTTTCCCCATCTCTGGGTCGTTCCAGTCTGGGCGCGCTCGGCATGGTGTGGTCAACGTGGTCAACAACCGAGAGTCATCGGAAGATGACTGTACGTGAGAGGCTGACAGTGGGGACGCACCACGCCCATGGACGCATGCATGCAACGGAACGCGGCGAGGTCAACGTGGTCAAGGAACGACTTCCATCGGAAGTATACTGTACGTGGAGAGTCTCAGCTGGGTCCACGGCCGCAGCAAGTAAGTGCCTCCTTATTACGCGGAAAATAATGATTCCTCCAACTGACAGCAGGGACCCACTGGACGGGCCACCGTATTTTGCGAAAAAACGTTTGCCCCCTGACTGCTAGGACCAACCTAACGGGCCACCGTATTTTGCGAAAAAAACGTTCCCCCCGCTGTCAGCTCAGACCCACCGGAAGTGCCTCCTTATTACGCACAAAAAAATGAATACTCCCCCGGCTAGCTGGGACCCACCTTGGTGGGAGGCTGACTTGTGGGCCTACTAAGTTGACGGGGATGAAGGGCTTTGTCAACTTAGTCAATATGAACGATTCTAGCTCCAGTGACCGTACGATGTCCATCCAACGACCGTAGTGCTTCTTCAACCTCTGGTCTTCTTGCTGCAGCCGCCCAAAGCAGCGCCGGTCGTGCCGCATGCTCCTGCCTCCCGTGGCCGGCTGTGCTGCCGCGGAGGCCTCACCACCCCCTACTATTCCCACCGCTGGCCAGGCCCTGCGGCGGCGGCAGCCTCACACCGCAGCCGAACCAGTGAACCCTCGTAATCCTCTCCGCGCGGGCTTCCACTGCCGCATCTTCCCCGACTCCGCGTCGTCCGCTTCCTAGGCCTCGCCATCGTCCACCGCCGTGGTGCTCTCCGTGCGGCGTGGTCAACGTGGTCAAGGAACGACTTCCATCGGAAGAGTACTGTACGTGGAGAGGCTGACAGCTGGGTCCACGGCCACAGCCCAGTTTTTTGTGATTTGCCAAGTAAGTCACTTTGTTAGGCCTGTTGGGCTGCAAATCTTTCAAGACGAGGAGAGCTTTCATTCGGCTGGCCGAGAAAATGGCCCATCAGTAATGAGAAATGGGCTGTACATTTTTAAAACACATCAAACCGGCAATTAGTTTCAAATATCTTTTTTTTCATTTCGAGATTTTAAATTACATTAATTTTTATGCGTGGAGAATTTGTTGGATTATATATTGATATACATTTATTTTGAAAATCAGTTTGAATGTGAGTCAAAATTTCAGGATTAAAAACAGTTTGGACCGCACCGAAATATGCAAAATTTCGTATAATTTTTTAACCGTGGCCACAATATGGGCTGTAATGCTAACAAAAAGAATATGGGCTCCAAAAAAAACCTTAATAATTAGCAAATGGCTGTAAATTATTAGAAATAATGGCAGATGGGCTGTATACTATTTTCCACAGATTTGAGGCTTTCCTAAAAAAAGGTTGACGCACAAGTAGTGACTGTTGGATGGCCATCCAACGGCCGTCGTGCTTCTTCAATCTCTGCTCTTCCTGCTCCAGCCGCTCAAACAAGCGCCGGCGGGACTGCCTGCTCCCTCCTCCCCGCGGTCGGCTCTGCTGCCGTGCACCCCTCACCGCCCCACCGTACTCCCATCGCTGGCCTAGCCATCTGTAATGCCCTGGATGTAACTTTCCATATTTGTAACTAGACTCTTGCCATTTTCGGCTATGTGTTATGATATTCCCTTCGTGGTCGGGTTTTGTTTTTCGTTTTGCATTTTGTTCATGTCATGCATCTCATATCATGTCATCATGTGCATCTCATTTGCATACGTGTTCGTCTTATGCATCCGAGTATTTTCCCCGTTGTCCGTTTTGCAATCCGGCACTCCCACAGGCACCGGCGCATCCCTCTTGTTTCTTTTCGTGAGCGGGTGTTAAACGTTCTCAGAATGGACCGAGGTTTGTCAAGTGGCCTTGGTATACCACCAGTAGACCACCTGTCAAGTTTCGTTCCATTTGGAGGTCATTTGATGCTCCAACGGTTAACCGGGTAACCGCAAAGTCCTTTTGTGTGTTGCAGCAAAACCCCCCTCCAAACAGTCCAATAACCCCTCTAAGTCACCTCCATGCTCTCCGCCGTTCGATCACGATCATGTGGGCGAAAACCGCACCTCATTTGGACTCTCCTAGCTCCCTATGCCTATATAAACACCCCTCCCCCGAAAATTCCGGATCAAATCCACCCTAACCCTAGCCTTCGTCCTCCCTGCGCCGCCGGACGTGTCCGGTCCGCGCCAGACAAAAATCCCGCCGCCGCCCGGCCTCTCCCGCGCTGCCACGTGGCAGTCGCCGTCGCCGCCGACCGCAGGCCCGCGAGGCCCACGGGCGGCC
>NC_057811.1:72059953-72062181 GCF_018294505.1 Triticum aestivum | reverse complement strand
CGTCACCGCCGTCTGCCGCGCCCGAGCCGGCGAGCTCCGGCGCCGCCGCGCCCCGTGCGGCCCCGTGCTCCACCGCGCCATCCTCGTCTCCCCCGAGCCCCGGCGAGCTCCTCCGCCTCCGGCCACCCTCTTCCCCTCCTTCTCCGGCCGGCCAGCCCCGATCTCCGGCGAGGTGCCGACGAACCTCGGTTCGCGTGCGATCCAGATCTAAACCGAGAGGTTGACTTTCCCCCTCGATTTCTGCTAAGTCCCGAAATATTGCATTATGTGCTCATGTTCATTGCATCATATCTTGTTATATACTGCTCCGTTTTGTGTGCATGATAAATTGAAATGTTCGCCTCGAGATGCTCTTCATTTTGTTCTATTGTGCCATGCTCGTTTGAGTTCATTTTGATGCCCAAATCTCTGGTGCAAGAGTGCTATATGATGTTTACTGTTGTTACTTATCAGAACTTGGAGTTTTGTTATTTTTGTTGCAATTGATGTGTGCATTTTATGGGCATGAGCTCTACAGGTGTTTTTATAAATGCCATGCCATATTTACAGAGGTGTATGCCATGTATTTTTTTTGATCTATGTGGTGACAAGCACAAGCATGCAAACTAGGCTTCGTGATGTTTCTGTTTCCAGGGACTTAGAATTTTGCTAAGTCTGTGACTGCTGTTAATATGTTGCCATGTATCCATGTGTCTACAGAGAGATCCATGCTTCTTTTGGGCATGTTAAGCAAGGATGTTTTGTAGATATAGTTGTGCTCTATGCATCCATGCCCCTGTTTGCAATCATGGAGTGCCATATCATGTCTTAATCTTGCTCTACTTTTGCTATAAAATATTACTGGCAGAATGTTAACATGATATTCAATTTTGCCAAGGTTGTTGTAGTTGATCCATACATGCTATGTATTTTGTCTTGCCATAGTTAGCTTCATAAACATGTCATCTTGCTGTAGGTGTGCTTGTTTGGTCATGCATTGCTTTGTGATGAGTGAATCAAGCTCACCAAGATGCCTTCATAATTCTGTTTACTGTCATGCTCTGTTTTCTGCCAAGTCTGAAACCTGTTAACGAAACTTGCTATGTTTACATGGGTGCCATCATATCTTCTGATACTTTTTGGCTCATGGTCAGTAAGGGACTTTTGTTCTATGATTTTAGTAGATTCATGCCATGCCTTGTTTTGCTATGTCAAGTTCCTGTAGCATGTGTTTTGCTTGATCTGAACATTGCTACCTGATGCTGTTTATGCCACGTCCAGTAATTTCACCAAGTCTGTGAAACTGATATCTTTTGCACTTTTGCCATGATTGTTTGAACCTGTTATTGCGTGATCTAGCTGTAGCTCAGTGTTCATCTTTTGTCAAGCATCTCCTGTAGATCACTGCCATATTCCTTGTTGCTATGTTGGGGTTTTGTAGCATAGTTACTTGATGTATTCTAAGTGCTATCATGCTATTAATCGCAGAATCGTGTCATTCTTGTTTTGCTTGCCATTTGCAAACCGTGCATCCGTTTCTGGTGATCTTTATATCAATTTCGACCGAAATCATCTCACCTTTTCAGTGGCATACTTGGTTTGCCAAGTTACTGCCTTGTTCATTCCTTTTCTTCCGGAGCACGCATATGCATCGCATACCACATCTCGCATTTCATGCATGTTTTGCATCATGTTGCTTGTGCATTTCCCGTGATTGATTGTGGTTCCGTTGCTTGTGTTCTTGTTTTGGGTAGAGCCAGGAGATGAGTTCGTGAACGAGAAACCTGTTGAGTACGCTTACGAGGATCAAGCTTTCGACAACTCTGAGAACCTTGCAGGCAAGATGGCCATACCCTTGAAATCACTTCTATCTTTGCTTTGCTAGTTGTTCGTTCTATTGCTATGCTGCACTACCTACCACTTGCTATATCATGCCTCCCATATTGCCATGTCAAGCCTCTAACCATCCTTTCCTAGCAAAACGTTGTTTGGCTAAGTTACCGCTTTTGCTCAGCCCTTCTTATAGCGTTGCTAGTTGCAGGTGAAGTTGAAGTTGGTTCCATGTTGGAACATGGATATTTTGGCATATCACAATATCTCTTATTTAATTAATGCATCTATATATTTGGTAAAGGGTGGAAGGCTCGGCCTTATGCCTGGTGTTTTGTTCCACTCTTGCCGCCCTAGTTTCCGTCATACCGGTATTATGTTCCTTGAGTTTGCGTTCCTTACGCGGTTGGGTGATTTAT
>NC_057811.1:72054404-72059520 GCF_018294505.1 Triticum aestivum | reverse complement strand
GAACCGAGCAGCCTGCGGGGCCACCTCGGGGAAACTCGAGGCCTGGTTTTACTCGTAGCTTGACTTATCCGGTGTGCCCTGAGAACAAGATATGTGCAGCTCCTATCGGGATTTGTCGGCGCATCGGGCGGCTTTGCTGGTCTTGTTTTACCATTGTCGAAATGTCTTGTAAACCGGGATTCCGAGACTGACCGGGTCTTCTCGGGAGAAGGTTTATCCTTCGTTGACCATGAGAGCTTATAATGGGCTAAGTTGGGACACCCCTGTAGGGTATTATCTTTTGAAAGCCGTGCCCGCGGTTATGAGGCAGATGGGAATTTGTTAATGTCCGGTTGTAGAGAACTTGTCACTTGACTTAATTAAAATACATCAACTGTGTGTGTAGCCGTGATGGTCTCTTCTCGGCGGAGTCCGGGAAGTGAACACGGTTGGGGTTATGCATGAACGTAAGTAGTTTCAGGATCACTTCTTGATCATTTCTAGCTTCGTGACCGTTGTGTTGCTTCTCTTCTCGCTCTCATTTGCGTATGTTAGCCACCATATGCCTAGTGCTTGCTGCAGCTCCACCTCATTACACCATCCTTTCCTATAAGCTTAAATAGTCTTGATCTCGCGGGTGTGAGATTGCTGAGTCCTCGTGACTCACAGATTCTACCAAAACAGTTGCAGGTGCCGAAGATGTCAGTGCAGATGACGCAACCGAGCTCAAGTGGGAGTTCGACGAGGAACGTGGTCGTTACTATGTTTCGTTTCCTGATGATCAGTAGTGGAGCCTAGTTGGGACGATCGGGGATCTAGCATTTGGGGTTATCTTATTATCATTTGGATTTGACCGTAGTTGGTCTATGTGTGGATTTTGGATGATGTATGTATTTATTTATGTATTGTGTGAAGTGGCGATTGTAAGCCAACTCTCGTTATCCCATTCTTGTTCATTACATGGGATTGTGTGAAGATGACCCTTCTTGCGACAAAACCACAATGCGGTTATGCCTCTAAGTCATGCCTCGACACGTGGGAGATATAGCCGCATCGTGGGCGTTACACCATCCCTCTACTCACCCACACCTGCTGTTATTCTCCGGCGATGGCAGACGAACCAGTAAACCCTCGTACAGTCGTACTCCCCTCCGCGTGGGAAACAACTGCCGAGTCTTCCCTGCCTCCGTGTCGTTCCCTTCCTAGGCCTCGCCGTCGTCCACCGCCCTGGTGCTCTCGGCGCGGCCTGGTCAACGTGGTCAACGACCGACATGCATCTGAAGTGGACTGTACGTGGAGAGGCCGACAGCTGGGTCCACGGCCGCACGCAAGCAAATGCCTCCTTATTACGCGCAAAATAATGATTCCTCCACCTGACATCAGGAACCCACCGAAAGGGCCTCTGTATTTCGCGAAAAAAACGTTACCGCCGTTGACAAATCGGACCCACCAGCTATATCTTCGCACGCAAGGAAGTGCCTCCTTATTACGCACAAAAAATGAATACTCCACCTGTTAGCTGGGACCCAGTATAGTGGCAGGCTAACTTGTGGGCCTACTAAGTTGACGGGGACGGAGGGCTTTGTCAACTTAGTCAATATGCACGATTCTAGCTCCAGTGACCGTACGATGTCCATCCAACGGCCGTAGTGCTTCTTCAACCTCTGGTCTTCTTGCTCCAGCCGCCCAAACCAGCGCCGGTCGTGCCTCATGCTCCTGCCTCCCGTGGCCGGCTGCGATGCGGCGGAGGCCTCACCGCCCCCTACTACTCCCACCGCTGGCCAGGCCATCCCTCTACTCACCCACACCCCCTGTTATTCTGCGGCGACGGCAGCCTCACACCGCAGCGAACCAGTGAACCCTCGTACTCCTCTACGCGTGGGCATCCACTGTCGCGTCTTCCCCGGCTCCGCGTCGTCCCCTTCCTAGGCCTCGCCGTCGTCCACCGCCCTGGTGCTCTCGACGCGGCGTGGTCAACGTGGTCAAGGAACGGCTTCCATCGGACGTGGACTGTACGTGGAGAGGCTGACAGCTGGGTCCATGGCCGCAGCAAGGAAGTGCCTCCTTATTACGTGCAAAATAATTATTCCTCCACCTGACAGCGGGGACCCACCGGACGGGCCACCGTATTTCGCAAAAAAAACATTTGCCCCTGACTGCTGGGACCCACCAGCTACATCTTCGCACACAAGGAAGTGCGTTCGGGCAAAAAAACGATTCGCCCCCCTGACTGCTGGGACCCACCAGCTACATCTTCGCAGGCAAGGAAGTGCCTGAGAGTCGGGACCCACCTGGTCGAAGGGTACGTAGCATTGTCATTCTGGTCGCGAACGTGTACGTACATATATACTGGTGGATGTGGAGGCGTGCACGTGTCGTAGTAGAGGCGCGTACGTGTCGTAGTAGAGGCGCACACGTAGCATGTACACGTACGTACAGTGGCCAGGGTGCAAGAAAGAAAATACGGCCACGTATGTGTACATACGGGCGGGGTCTCGAACGCCTACTCGCGCATACGTACGGCCAGGGCTCGTGTACATGGCTGGGTCGGAACGGAGAAATAGCGTCGTCGTCGTGTTCATGGGGAGGCAACGGAATGTGTCGTGTTCATGGGGAGGCAACGGAATGCGTCGTGTTCATGGGGAGGGGTGTGGCGTACCGCAAAACGGAGGAAACGGACCTCCTACGGTCGAAACGGGGGTCCTGTTGATCGGGAGGAGTGTGGCGTACCGCAAAACGGAGGAAAAGGACCTCCTACGGTCGAAACGGGGGTCCTGTTGATCGGGAGGGGTGTGGCGTACCGCAAAACGGAGGAAACGGACCTCCTACGGTCGAAACGGGGGTCCTGTTGATCGGGAGGGGTGTGGCATACCGCAAAACGGACGAAACGGACCTCCTACGGTCGAAACAGGGGTCCTGTTCATCGGGAGGGGTGTGGCGTACCGCAAAACGGGACTCCACGGGATACTGTTCATCTCCACCGTCGACCTCCTCCAGCCTCCACGGGCTACCATCGACCTCCTCCAGCCTCCACGGGCTCCTGTTCATCCAGCCTCCACCGCGCGCTACTCCACCGGCTACTGTTCAACCACCCCTCCACGGGCACCCCTCCATCGTCTACTGGTCATCCAGCCCTCCACCACACCATGGGGTCCTGTTCATCCAGAGGCAACGCCACTGCTCACTGTTCATCCCAGAGGCAGCATCGATCGGCTTCAGTTAGCAGCAGTAGCGAAGGAATCGCTCGATCGGGTTCTGTTGAGGATATAGACCTTAGAGTCACCCGCCGGGAGGGGCCAGGTTACTCATATGGTCATTGCTAGAAGCCCAGCGTCAAGCCTGAAGACGGTGGGCCAAAGATGGGCTTAAGTCCCGGATATGGCTTAAAGCCCGTAGTTGCAATCTTTATTATGCTAGAACTTGTAGTGTAAGGCAAGAATAGTTGAGAGTCCGAGCCGGACACTCTTATGAGCCGGCCGGGACTCTGAGAGCTGCAGGGCGTCAGCCTCCCTATATAAAGGGACGACCCGGCAGCGGTTTAAGGCAGAGAACAATCTCATCGAGAGCCGGGCATAATAGTTTAGTTCCCTGGCGATCGTAACCCTAATCAATACCACCTCAAACTGGACGTAGGCTTTTACCTTCACCGTAAGGGGCCGAACCAGTATAAACCTTCGTGTTCCTTGTCCCGCATTAACCCCTTCAATCTTCCTAGCTGCGATGGCTCCACGACAAAGTCCTAGCACGAGGACATCTGTCGTGACAATTCCACGACAGTTGGCGCCCACCATGGGGCCAGCGCACGGTGGATTTGAGTTCTTGAAGGGCAGCTTCGAAGGGCTCAAGGGATACGCTGTGGGCCGGATGACCAAGAGTCGTCGCGGCAAGCTCTATGTCGACGATGCAAACTGGGGGCCCGACGCCGGCTCAATTGAGTACGGGTACCGGGTCCCCTTCGGCGGAATTCATGTTTTCATTGGCAAGATTGGTGAGCCGGGCCCTGAGCCGGGTCTCTGCGCCGATCTCGTCGAGACGGCTCAGCGTGCACGACCCGCCCGGGCCCGGCCTGCCTTAAGGCATGCTTTTGTGGGATGTATCCATGGAGGGCCCTCTGATCGATCTGGATCTGGTGATGAGGCGACCGCCGGCTCTGACGGCGAGTCGACCACCGATGAGTCAAACTCGTTGTATCAACTCCAAGATGGCAGGCTCATGGGTTATTCCGATGGTGACAGTATTCCGGACCCATTTGAGCCGCCAAGTCAGGTTGGAGTCTTTATGGCCGGTGCGCAGCCCGTTCAGAACCTCGCTGCTGGAGCGAGAAACCCGGTGCCTTCTCCGGCTCAGGTGCTAATGGATCTCACGGATAAGATGACGGCGCTGTTAACCGCCACGGTTGACCCGGCAGATCAAGCTCAGCATGATGCGGAGGTGGCGCAGTTAAAATTGGATCTAGTGAAAGCCAAGGAGGATCTGGCAGCGGAGGGGATCAGGATGGCTGCGGAAAGGGCGGCTCTCGACGCCCAAACCCAGTTGATTCAAGCGCAGTCCTTCCGGCTAACGATGGAGCAAAACGCGTCCAATGAGGTCCTGAGAAGGAGTTATCAAAAGGCCCAATCTCGACTCCCTCCGGTTTACGATCTGCGAAACCTCTTCAACATGCCAGGTGCAGGGTCTAGTAACCCACCAGGGGTCATAGTGCCCGGGTCTGGGACCCCTATTCAGCCACAAGTGATGGGGCCTCCCCAGGTGCCCCCGGCCCCGCCTCAGTACGTACCAATACCCCCGGGTCATTATAATAACCCGCTGGAGAACATGGTCGCCGCGGCGGCACGGCTGGCGGCTCTCCCAGTTGACGGCGACTCTCCGACGGCTATTGAAACCCGCCGGGTCAGGGAACTCCTTCAGACAGCACTGGCGCAGCAAGAGGCGTATTCCTACAGCCGAGACAGGATCCACTCGACCCCTCGTCCAGGCCGGAGCCCGAGTTACAGCAGACACATGGTCTCAGCGACCGGTTCAAGTAACGTCCGACGCCATGACCCGCCCCCTGGCCATGGCTTGGTTCAAAACGGAGCCTTTCACGCAGCAGACCAGGACAGAGCGCGGCAAGAGGCGGCGCAGGTGCCTCAATTGA